>NW_028245903.1:0-50922 GCF_964263255.1 Lissotriton vulgaris | reverse complement strand
TGTCCTCCTAGACATAAAGATGGCATTTGATTATGTTGATCACATTATCTTACTTAACCCTCTCCCCACCTCCATTGGCTGGAGGCAGGCCTTCCAGACATAAGCGTCACAGGAAAGAGGAGTCACGGGGGGGGGGGGGGTTCATAGGATTGTGTCCATCCAAAAAACAGTTTGCAAAGGGTGACGTGGAGACTTGCAGTATGTCTTTCAGTGGGATCCTTTTACTGTTAGGGGTGCTAAAATATGTTGAAGTACCTTGTCCTCAACTAATGCCAAAGTGGTCCTAGATAGTTTCCTACCAGATTCTGTATTTTAACACTCATAGTTTCATGGTATGACTTCTTTGTAGGCCAAGGAACAGAGCCTGCTTCATGTTACCCCAGAGAAAGTCTTACATCAGAGGATCATGGTGCAAAAATTGTCTTTTATCGAGAAAGTCCTTGTGATCATGGCTGCCCGAAGCCAGCTACATCCAGACAAAGTCTTCTTTAGAACCAGAAACAACTTTGGGTTCTCCGTGGACAATAACTCATCACTGCTGTCCTGAACTTGTGCCAGAAATGTTTGAATCTAGCATATATGTGGGCACATCCGGTGACATGGTGCAAATGAAAAAAACTAGCAACTTGGCAATCATGCCGAACAGGGCTGGCTCAAAACTAAAATCAACCCTAGCAGACATGTTCATGCTGTCCCCACAGTACAGAAGGCAGCGACTAGAATAGGGACATGGGGGGTTTTATGGCTGGATCATGGCAGCCCATTTCACTCTGAAAGCATCCCCCTAGCCTGTAGACACAGGTAAAATGCCAGAGTGGCAGTATGGCCTGGTGACAAACCAGAGGTGTAATGAGAAAGCCCACAAGGCAGTTCCTGTTGTATGGATGGCAGCAGCAAAGTCAATGGACTTCCACGACCACAGTAGTCCAATGAATGGCATGAACAAGTAATGATGAATTAAGAATCATGCTCCATAGAGACAAACATAGTGGTGATATTGGCAAAAACTATGCTTGAGAAAGAAGTCTGGTGTACACTGTGGTCGTATAAAGTGCCAGAGTTTCTCCAGAGCTATGCAAAGTACCAAATGTGCCACGGTTGAATAAGGCAGTTGGCATAATGTTAGCTATCATTGTACCCGCATGTTTCCCTTGTAGAGAGTAAGGACTTCTTTTAGGTCTTACTGTAGGTGTTCTGACTTGCACTTGTCCGTAACCAAAGAGGGGACAGTGGGCTTTTGTACAGGTCCAGCATAAAGGCCCAAGGACAATAGTTTCAACAAGAAGATTGTGATGTTCCTATAGTGTGAGAGACAAGAACAAAAACAACAGTCGATGGACAGAATGCAGAACAATGTCATACATTCACCCCAGTACAGAGATCTGGGCTTAAATCCATCGTTTTTTTGCTCACCATGCCATTCCAGTTTGAACCCAGACATATGCAAATCAGTCTTGACCCTGTGCCCCACGGGAACAGTCCAGCCCGAACTGCCAAGCCAGGTCCTCCATGGACTGGAAACAAGCATCGTAGGACCGGTTTCGGGCTAACAGCCCTCAGCAGCCCCGATAGCTTGATTCCAGTGGCAAGGAGAGCACGGGACTCACGTCTGAGCATACCTGTCCCACTCGGGGTGACAAATGCAAAAATAACAGTTGATGGACAGAATGCAGATCAAAGTCATACATTCACCCCAGTACAGAGATCTGGTCTTAAATCCATTGTGAGAGACAAGAACACAGGGAATTATAAACCAACCCGACCACAGGGGTTCAAAGTTGGGAATCCAATGTATTGGAATATAATGCCCTCACACACCCTGTCGGGTGCCATGCTTCATCATTGGGCTGATCCTCGTCGTGTCGGCGGTGCAGTTCCCGACAGGCTCCCTATAGTAGGGGCACTTTAAGAGAGATCTTTTTCCAACAGCTGTTTGGTGAAGTGCGGGTGGGGGGCCTTGTGTTTGTAGATGTATGTAGATGATGAAAGTGAATGTAAAATAGGGCCGGGAGTACCTACGAAAAAAAACTTTAATGAAGGTGTCTCCTACCCTAAGTAAAAACAAATCTATAAGGCGCAAGGCTGAGGTAATGTCTCTGGTTGTGGCGCTCTTATCAGTAATTGTTCAACATGTTTCTCGCCAAAAAATGAACAATCTTCAGGCGATTCGTCAGGACCAGTGGGGGAAAAAATATCTACAGGTAAAACTTAAGGACTGGTGTTGTGGCTGCACACTCACATCAACCATGAGACCAAGTAGTCAAACACCTGGTGGAACTGGAACTACCTGTTTATTTATTTATTTATAAAGTTTTATATAGGGCAAAAAAGATCCCGAAGGATATCAGAAGGAAAAAAAATGCTAAACAGTAAACAGTGGTTGAGAGAGAACATATATATCACTTAGCTCAGAGTAGTACAGTTACAGTGGGAGGCTTCTTTCATATTTTATGTGAACAACTGTCTCTCAGCAGTTGTATTGTAAGCATCAAGAAGTTAAAAACCATTAAAACTAGGTGCCACACGGTGGAAACATCAGGTGAGCAGGCATTTAATATAGCCTAATGTGGCACACATTGAAGTAGCTGCGGAAAGGAACTTACCCAGTGTTGTGTACTAACCGGGCGTCACAGTACCCGGTAGGTTGAAACACACAAGGGGTTCCTCATGTACTAGAGAATAAAAGCGGGAGAGGACACACAACGGATGGATACATTGTAAGAACATACATAAAACACATATAAATGTGGCCTCAAATCCCCTGTCTGATGTGATACTAGGGACTCAAATGCAGGGACATGTGTTTAGGTCACATAAAAAATAAAGTATTTACTGTACAGTGACCAATCGGGCATATACCACGGTTTGAAGATACACCAGAACATATCATCACTAAATTACAGGCACCGATGCAAACAAATTCGTTTGGTATGGCCTCTGGAAAATTATGATGTGAAAATGCACAGCTGGAAGCACGGGGTAGTGCTCATGTGTTAGTACCCTGCTGCAGGTTGGCACAATGAGGCAATGCAGTTAGCGCTTGGACAACGCCACACCCAAGCGGCCCTGGTGATCACAGTCTATCCGCTTAGCCTCAGCACAACGGGGAGATGCAATTGATGTGTGACTGCATGTCACTAGGGTCGAACCATAATGGCGCCTGTCATCGCCGTGGCCAACTGTTAAATATCGGCATCCATGGATCCTCCCCTACGTATGGTGGAGATGTCCCACAAGTGCTTATACCTAAAATGCCCCGGTCAGCGTACCGACATTCATGGTCCCCCGGGGACGGGCAGGCCCTATGAATTCAATAACTGCTGGTAATTACTGTTAAAAAAATGTTTCGATAACAATGTATACATACATGTATCTGGCTATATCTTGAGGGTATGGGAGCTCCATTAGAATTTGTGACAACCTCCAGTATTAAGCAATGATCAGGATTAAGCTTAAGGGACTAAGCCCAGTGTATAAGTTGAAACTGTTACACCCGTACAACATTTACGAGGTACTTACGTCTGTGCTGTTCACACGACTCAGCCGACCTACCCACTCCTACCGGGTCCGGGCGATGGGGTTGTGTTGCTCTGTCGTGTATTTAAGTCTTGGCAGAGCATTTCCAGGAGGTGGGGAGAGTATGCAGGGCATTTAGGAAGTGTGGAGTGCTAACCCTTATGGCGGCCATGTTGGAAGGGGAGTATTACGTAAACAAGACTTGTGGAGGTAGCGGACATCTTAGAACGTTGTCCCGATAGTTACTGCTCCTCTGTGATCAAGACCGTTCAAGTGTAGCGGCGTACGGAACACAACTGCTGTGGAAGGATGGTGATGTAAGGTAGGGGTTCAAAAGTATGTGATGCAATGTAATCATTTAGGTGTTAGCTGGAGATACTCTCAAACACGCTGACAGGAGCTGTATAGAGATAACCATTATAAACCGCAATTTCTAGGGTCATGTTGGGGAGAGAAAATTAATTCTATCTAACACATTGAACTTCTTAAGTATCACTCATTGATTTCACGGTTGGAAAAAGGAGTTGTGTGGAACTGCCAGTGAGTGAGCTGTGGTCCAAGGGTAGTCATTTCGGCCAAATTGCACTGTGTTACTAGTGTATGCCATTGAGGACCCAATCAGAATGTGTGGCTCGTTGGTTGGTATTAATCTTATCTATTAGAAGGCACTCAGGCTGGTATGGCATCCATGGGCATGTTTGAAGTGACCTTAAATTTTGTCATAACCTCAGAGTGCTCCTTGGTATATCATCATTGAGACCTTGGGTATGTAGCGATAGACGATATATCCATCTCTGTTCTTTGAGGAAGAGGGCCTGCTTGGTGATTTTAGTGAAGGTTTCTGACACCACCCATTTCAGTGAGTCAGGTTAATGATGTTTCTCCAGAATATGTGAGCACATTTTCGTATCCGTCCTTTGACACTGGATGTTGCTCCGGTGCTCTGCAATACGTGTCTTGATGGTGCGGGTGGTCATACCTATGTATTGTAAGTTACAAGGACACATAATCAAGTAGATGCAGTTTGCTGTGTTGGTCGGTGGTGAATGTGATTGACGTGCATATAGTGGTAAATGTACATGCTATGCATGACCCGCAGGGATAATGTCCCTTGACCGGCGGTAAATCCCATAGGGTTCTTTGGACAGTTGGTGTTGCTGTTTTGGGTCTTGTGTGAATCAACATGTCTTTCAAGTTGTGTGAGCTCTTGAAAGCAAAGCGCGGGAGATCTAGTGTTATGCTTCCCGTGTTAAGTATCCCCCAATGTTTCCTGATCACTTTACTCAGTTCATTGGACCCAGGAGTGAAGGTGATCACACAGGTTAGGGTATCACTGGGAGTCTTCATTCTCTGTTCAGGGAGTGCTTCCCGGTTGTTGTTCCTGCCTCTTTTTTTGCTGGTGGTAATGCTTACTTGGGGGCAGTGCCATGCTGCTAGTTTATTTGCTAGTATTTCAGATTCTATTTTGTAGTCCGCAATCTCGCTGCAATTTCTTCTCACCCTCAAACTGTCCAAAGGGGAGGCTCTCATTCAATACATGATGATGACTAATGTAAAGAAGGAGACTGTTGCGGTCTGTTGCTTTCCTGTGCATCATGGTGGTCAGTCTCCCCTGTTCAAATCTGATCAAGATATCCATGAATGGTATCTGGTTCCGAGAGATGGTACTCGTAAATCTCAGAAAAGGGTTCAGTGTGTTAATCCATGTACAAAAAATGTTGGCAGGATGTCAAATCACCTGACCAGAAGATCAGAATGTCGTCTATGAATCTTTTCCATAGACCTATGTGGGGTCGGTAGGGGTTAGAAGCATGGAGGATCTGTCCGCCCTCAAACAATGCCATATACAGGCAGGCTAGGCTTGGAGCGAAGGTACTCCCCATGGAAATACTTTGCGTCTGGTGGTATAGCTGCCCCTTGAACTCAAAAAAGTTCTCCGTCAAGGGCCAGGCCAGGGTTGCACACTCAAGGATGAAGCTGGGTGGTGTGTTGGAGTCACAGGGTGTTGTGTTAGGTACCTCCTCTATCACGTCTAGAGTTGCTCTCTGGGGGATATTAGTATAGAGTGCTTCAATGTCAAGAGTGATGAGGAGATCAATATCTCTGGTTGGTTGAAATTCAGACACCAATCGTAGTACATCAGTAGTGTCCTGTATATAGGATGGTATTTGTCTCACTAATGGTTGCAGAAAAGGGTCACAGAACTGTGACAAGGGTTCGAGTATAGAGTCTATAGCGGATACAATAGGGCGGCCAGGTACTGGTGTGACCCCCCCTTATGTATTTTTGGTAGTATGTAAAAGTAGGGGGTCTTGGGGTCTTTCTTCACAAGGAAGTCAGCCTCCTTCTTGCTGATCCAGCCCTCAGTTTCTGCCTCAAAGGTGAGGGTGGTTATGGTTGTGTTGAGACGTATAACTGGATTGTTGGCTATGGGGTTGTATCGCCGGTCACTCAGTTGTTTCAGACATTCGGTTTCATAATCAGTGGTATTTATGATTACTGTGGAACCGCCTTTGTCGGCTTGTTTGATGGAGACTGAGGTATCGTTAGACAAAGTGGATACTGCTAGTAGTTCTTCACTGGTGATATTACAGGCTTGTCTAGGATCTGATACCTTCTGTAAATCTTTGAGGATGGCTTGCTCGAATGTGATGACCTCATTCGGCACCATACTGGTGTTTCGGGGTGAATGTAGCGGGATTTTGTAGGCCAGAGTCGCTGGCCTCCTGTGGTGGGGTCATAAAAAAGGACAAGGGAACCCTACTCACAATGGAACCATGGTATTCTAAGAAAGAGGACTGACGGATGCGTTCCTACACCGGACAAATCATACAAGAAATCACTCAGGAATACGCGGTCATTGCTACTGCGCACCCATTTTTTGGGCAAAGACATCAACGTATTGCAGATAGGAACCTCACTTCGCATTGAATTGAAGGTTCTGCACTTAAAAGGACAGACACTGTGCAATCCACTGGAATTGCTAGATTCACGCCCTTACTAGGGAATCTGGCTGGGATACCTAGTGAGTAAATTTTAATTTCACCTACACGGTTTTCCATGCAAATCACCAGTATTGTAGCAATTCAGAAAAACCAGATATCCCCCACACTGTAGGTCCTGAAGTGACCCTATATCCATACTGGGGTCGAAACGCCGTCGACAATTAAGAAAAGCAAACCTTTGAAAATAGCACTCTGACTGTATAGATGTTATGCAATATGATGAAAGAAAGTGGTCGCTTTTATGAACAAAAATCTGTCTGAAACCTTGCACGAAAAACTTTTTCACAAATGTGATCCTAATGCTTTGGTTCATATTCTTCACTTGGGACACTGTTACACAACTGTAAATATTTGTCATTATATGTCTGAATTTATTCATCATAACTTTATATATTTTTTTCAAAACAACCTATTGAACAAACACATCAGTGTATCTGCAATTCTTTCTATCTGACATCTCACATAACCCCTGTTTTTTTATATGAGATTTATGCGTTGTTCTCTAAAATCATTATTGAGTATCTATTCCACAGGAACCACTGTTTTTCCTGTGGTGGGGTGTCATCAAAGAAGACTCTCAAACGTACTTTGCGAAAAAATCGCTAAAGTTGTTTAAAGGTGTCTACCCTGGGGGTCGGTACAAACCCCAATCCTTTTTGTAGGACCCTATGTTCAATAACGGTCGAGGTTTTGGGAGTCAGATTAACAATCAAGTTCTCTTCTTGGTCACACTCCGGGTTTCCACTGTTCGTTGTTGTGGTTTCTCCCATTGCACCTCTTGTCTTGCTGATTGTCTCTTCTTCGCCCGCGCCCTTTACGTTAACCTCTGCCTAAAAAAGGTTGGTTCCTTCCAACGGGGCCGAAGGGTTGTGGGCCTGGAGGCCCAACGGGTTGTGGGTCCTGAGGAGACATGGGATATTGTCAATATGGTGGGCCCTGGTAATGTGGCGCAGGGAATACTTAAAAGCCCTGGTGGCCTCTTCTCCTAGGGTAGTTATTATTTTGGTTCTCTGTACTGGAATCACTATTACTGGATGAGCCCCTCCTCGAGGAGTTGGATCTTGTATCTGAGCTTTCGTTCGTATCTGGAGGGATAAAGTCTTGTTTCAAGTATAGGTAGACTTTCTCCTTGTCAAATCTGCGGATGTCTTTCCGTAGTTTAACTACTTTCTGTTTCATCAGATATTCTTTATGTTCCGCTATTTCATTGCAAGTTCTGTGAGCTTAGATTTGAAGCTTGTCTGTGGAGTCGCACTTTTCAAAGTACTTTCTGCTGTTTGGATTCTTACTAGAAGTTTGTCAGCTTGTCATTTAGCTGTGTTGATTATTAATATCAATAGATCATGTGTACACTTCCATGAGATTTGAGACCATTCTATCTTGAATGTGTCATCCTCAAGGAAGGTCTGTGGGAAGTTTCTAATGAGTAAGCCATTTGGTGCTATATTGGCCCTCAGATATTCAGTCATGAGGGCCCCAGGTAGGGTAATCCTAACCCATTCTCTTTTCTTGGATGTAAGGTACTGCTAGTCTTCCGACTGGCTATCTGTCTCTGCACCTCCTTCTGCTCCCAAGATGGATGGTGCCCTTAGTATCTCTGCCGCTATCTCGTCTCCATAGCTCAAAACATTCCTTGGTGTATGGGACAAGTGTGCTGGAGGAGTAGTTGGAATGTGGATGCTCAATAAGGGAAAAAGATAAAAGCTGGCTCGAGTGTAGCCGCAAACTGTAATATATGGGGGAACAACATGAGTCTAACCCACCTATAGAGGTCCCACGGGTGTTGAAACTACTGACTTGCAGATGGCCATGCACTGTATTACCAGAGCATCTCAGCCGTGTGTGATTGTGCAGCACGTCACTGGGAAGTTATCAGACGGATAACAAGGTAAATAGTTTTGACTGACAAGTGAGTAGAGTAGAAATTGGTCAGATGAGGAATACACGCTGGTTACAGTTCAATCAGTGCACAACAAGTGTGTGATAACAGCAATACTAACGCCCAAAATTGAAAATGAGAGTTGGACTGATTTCTGATCCCTGAAGACCAGTTATGTGATGTGTGATGTGACATAATATTTCTATAGCGCACTATCACTCCAAGGAGCATCTTGGCGCTTTGGCTCACCCAGATGAGATGTTGACCCGCAATTGTGCTGTCCAAAAAAAGAAAGGTGCAGAAATCATACTAATGCATTGCACGCTGTATCCGAGAGACTGTATATCCAGGTCTTAAGAGATTTCCTAAACCATTTTTCTGATGTGATCAGACGTAGGTGGGGGGGAAGTTTGTTCCACGCCCTAGAGCCAATCACTGCCAGGGATTTGCCTCCCTTGGTGGTAAGCCTAAATTTAGGAACCGTGAGCAGGTTAGCTGTGGCCGACCTAAGATTTCGAGAAGGATGGTAACGGGTAAAGATTTTCCGGAGGTATGTCGGGCCCTGAGTGTGAAAGGCCCTAAAAGTGATAATTAGGACCTTAAACAAGATGCGTTTATGGATGGGGAGCCAATGAAGGGCATCTAGTGCAGCAGAGTCAGAAGACTTCCTGGGCCATCTAAGCACCAGGCGGGCGGCAGCGTGCTGGACCATCTGTAGCCTGTGAAGGGCCGCTTTATTCGACCTGCATATAAGCTATTGCAGTAGTCCAGTCTTGATGTAATTAATGCCACAACCACCGTGCGCCTGGCTGCCAGGGGAAGCAGACCAAAAAATGTCCTCAGGCCCTTTATGATGTTGAAGCAGGTGCCTGCTACCGCCACCGCTTGTTGTTTGAAAGACAGGGTGTCATCAAACTTGATCCCTAAATTCCGTGCCGACCTAATTGTGCTCGGAGGGGCTTTTGCATCCTCTGGCCACCATTTCTGAGGAGAGAATAAATTATGAGCTCAAAATGGCAAAATTTCCGTTTTACCAGAGTTGCACTTCAGGTGATTATTTCTCATCCACGTGAACGTTGCTGATAGACAGTTTTTAAGATTTTGTTCTGCATTCGTCATATCCTTGTCTAGGACTAGGATAAGCTGTGTGTCATCAGCATATGCAATAGTGCTGATGTTAAAGGACGAGATTAGATTTTTCAGGGGGAGCATATAAAGATTGAAAAGCGTTGGGCTGAAACTTGAGCCCTGTGGTACCCCTGTCATCAGTACCTTTTCACCTGAGCAAAACTGCCCTAACTTGACGCCTATGCATCAGGAAGTTCTTGAGCCATTCCAATACGGTTCCTGCTATACCAGCTGTTGTTAAACGATCTAAAAGGATAGCATGGGACACCGTATTGAAGGCTGCTGATAAATCTAAAAGGATCAGGACAGCCTTCTTGCCCTGATCCATGGATGGCAGCTCGTAACGTTTCAGTAGTAAACAAAAGGGCAGACTCAGTGGAATGCTGGGTTCTAAAACCTGCTTGGTTGGTATGTATATTGTTTCCTTCCAAGAATGCAGTAAGCTGCCTATTTACAAATGCTTCTGCAAGTTTGCAGAGCACTGGGAGGAGTGAAATGGGGCGCAAATTTGAGAGGGTCGTGGGATCTTGTAATTGCTTCTTCTGAAGTGGTTTTACAGCTGCGAGTTTCCATTGTGTTGGAATCTCCACTGAGAGGAGTGATGAATTGATAATGGTATTTATGACGGGATTTGCCACATCTATCATGGCTTTCAACAGGATCGTGGGACATGGATCAAAAGGAGATCCGGACTTAATTAGGGATATGGCTTGACGGGTTTCCTCCAGGCTAATCTGGGTAACGGTCCTCATACTAGCCATATTTATATCGGCCATGGTAGTTTCATCCAGTTCTGATGGCACAAAGGGAGGAAAATCTTTAGTAAGGTCCTGTACTTTATGCTCAAAATAATTGGATATAGAGTCGCACAGAATCTGGGATGGCGGAATTTCCTGTGTCAGAAATGTGGGATTCCTGAAGATGTTAACAATTCTAAAGATTTCCTTCTGCTTGTTTTTTGTGGCTTCGATGGCAGCTGTAAAAAAATCGGCCTTCGCGCGTTTGATAAGAGCATGATAATGCCTCCTAGCCGTCTTATATGCGTAATGTTCCCAGCTGTCATAATTACGACGCCATCTGCGTTCGAGTGTTCTTACTTCACCTAGTGTATCTTTTAAGATCCTGGTGAACCAGGGCGAAGATTTCCTCTTACGGCAGGGCCTGGCATCTGAGCCTAAGGGACTCATCCGATTTCCTATTTCACTGATACATTCCCCGAAACGCTGATTATCTGTTATTGTGTCCCCCGTCAAGGTGGATTTACTCTCCTTGACCCATCTCAGAAAATCAGGGTGCTCTATAATTTTTTTCCAGAAAGTCTTATTCATTCCACTGCTTTGCACATCTCTCTTTACTACCACACTGCTGTCCACTAAAAAGTTAAACGGAATGAATTTATGGTCTGACCAGGTTTGTGTCAGGGGGGGCTCTACTTTAATCAAATCTAAATTGGAACTGATACAGTCTAATATATGGCCAGCTTTGTGGGTGGGGTCTAAAGTGAGAGGGGTTAGCCCAAGGACATTCATAATGTCTCTAAAGCAGACTACGCTCGGGTCGGAGGTGTCGTCCAAGTGGAGATTCAGGTCACCTAAAAGCGTGAAATTTGAGAACCTGGGTATCGGGTTACTCAACACTTCCCCTATGCTTTCCAAAACCTGAGTTTGCTGGCCCGGTGGGCGGTAAACTAGTGCTCCAGCAAAGGTAAAGGAGTCATGGACCTGAAGGCAGAAACACATACTTTCTGCTCCTTTGATGTCCGTTGACTCCGTAATCGTGCATATCAAAGTATCTCGGTAAATGATCGCAAGACCTCCACCACGTTGTGCAGGTCTATCCATCCTTTGGATTGAGTAGCCTGGGGGGAGAGCGTGAAAAATGTCAGGATTACACCATTCTCTTAGCCACGTCTCAGTAATGAACAGACAGTCAAGTTCCCCCTCCACTATTAGATCTTAGACGTGGAGTGCATTTTTACACATGGATCTCGCATTTATAAGTCCTCCAGTTACGGTCTTAGGTGCCACTTTTCCCTTTGATTTTTGGTAGGGCTCTAGTACCTGCTTACAACAATAGCAGCTAATAGGACCTGCCCAGGTGTCTACATTGAGGGCCTGATGACAGGGAATGGGCTGTTTGTTAAGTGACATTATAAGGTCTCTGGACATTTGATTATTAGAAGTTAAATGAACAGTGTATCAGGCCCTCGGCCCGGTCGCGGCGCGGACGGGCGCAGACGGGCTGGACTTTGGCTTGACTTCAGCGCGACAGAGGTGTGCCCGCTGACCGCGTCCGCTGCGCGGAGGCATGTCCATTTATTTTATTTATTTATTATGCGATTTATACTGCGCAAACTAAACCCGAAGGTGTCAAGGCGCCTATCAAAAAGATCAAAAAAGGCAGAGCACAACTACAGGTACGCGCGTACAAAGAGATGGGTCTTCAGGGCAGTTCTAAATGATTGTAAAGTAGGAAGAGACCTTAATTCCAGTGGGAGAGCATTCCACCACTTTGGGCCCATCTAGTTTTCCGAATACGCGGAACTGAGAGAAGAAGTCTGTTGGAGGAGCGAAGGTTCCTGCCAGGATTGTAATGAGACAAAATGGATCCAATTCCAGTAGGGCTGTTTTTTGCTAAAGCCTTATAAACCATACACATGGTCTTAAAAAGTATCCGGTCCTCAACAGGAAGCCAGTGGAGCTGCTTTCCTGGCAGAGGTGGCAGAGGCACATCGGGGTAGATCCAGGACAAATCTGGCTGCTGCATTCTGGACCACCTGCAAGCGCTGCAGCTGACTTTTATTCAGTCCCGCATACAGCGCATTGCAGTAGTCCAGACGGGAGCCCAGGAGGGCAACAGCAAGTTGCTTCCTTGCCTGCAATGAAAGATAGTGCCTAATTTTCCTTAGTATGCGGATGATACCCCAACAGGTCGATACAGTCCTGTTGACTTGTTGGCACATACTAAGGATGGGATCAATCATAACCCCAAGGTTTTTGGCTGAGGAGGTAGGATCAGGACAAGCTCCCAATGAGTCCGGCCACCACTCAACTGACCAAATCTCCTCCTTTCCTCCAAACACCATCACCTCAGTCTTCTCCACATTCAGTTTCAATGAGTTGTGAATCATTCATTGTCCGACTGCCTCCATGCAAGATCTAAAATTGGAGTCAGTCGACGTAACTGACTGGGAGAGATAGACGAGGATCTGGGTGTCATCCGCATAGGAAACTACCTCCATCCCGAAAGATCTAATAAGTCTGGCAAGGGGGGTCACATAAATGTTAAAGAGGGTGGGGCTTAGCGCCGACCCCTGTGGGACCCCACATTGCACAGACAGGGATGGAGATAGGAATTTACCCAGCATCACCCTTTGCTCTCTATGGTCAAGAAAAGAGGAAAGGAGCCCCAGGGCCGCCCCCTGAACCCCAATCTCCCTCAGGCGAGATGTTAAGACCGAGGGAGAAAGGGTATCGAAGGCAGCCGTGAGGTCTAAAAGGATCAGGAGGGAGGTCTGTCCCCCATCCACGCGCGTGCGGATATTATCAAGCACTATGGTGAGGGCAGAGTCGGTGCTGTGTTCCCTCCTGAACCCATGCTGGGAAAGATCCAGACAGCCCGAGCTCTCCACGAAGGCAGCAAGATGTTTATTTAAATGTGTTTCTAACATCTTCGCGGGAGCCGGGAGCAGTGAGATGGGGCGAAAGTTTTTTAATACCCCGGGGTCAAGAGAAGGTTTCTTGAGCAATGGTTTTACTACAGCATTTTTCCACTGCTGAGAAAAAATGCCCTCCCTCATCGCCCTATTCATGATGTCAACAAGAGGGGGTAGGAGGGATTCTCTACACTGCTTGAGGATCTTTAGAGGGCAAGCATCTAGCGGGGAACCGGATTTAGTTTTATTGAGAAGAATCTCTAAGTCCTGTAAAGAGAGGGGAGGAAAGGATTCCAGACCTCCGGACAGAGATAACTCTGCGGGAGCAGGGTCCGAAACAACGGGAGCCGGGGGCTCAGTGGTAGAAGATCTCTGCGACTCCAAAGCGATGTAAATGTCCGATATTTTAGACTGAAAAAAGGAGGCTATCCTATTGCAGAGCTCCTGAGATGCAGTTACAGGGTCGGGGATCTGAAGAGATGTAAGAGAGTCCACTATCCTGAAAAGCTCTTTAGGAGAGGAAAGTGAGGTTGTGAGGGCCGTGAAGTATTCTTGTTTGGTCCTAATCACTTCCGACTTATACTTTTTTAACAGGATCTTGTGGGCTTCCTTATCCTTTTGGTCCCAGCTAGAATGCAATAGGCGCTCCTGTCTCCTTACTTCCTGTCTGAGGAGTCTTAAATGTTCTGAGAACCAGGGGGCTGAGGGTCTTTTTCTGGCTGAGTAACATGATCGAATAGGAGCCAGTTCATCCAGAGCCTCCTTAATGGTCTTTTCATATTGTGAGACCGCCGACTGAACATCCTTCTCCTGGAATGTGGACAAACTAAGCGTCCACGGATCAAAAGAATTTTCCCTGATGTTTTAATAATTCCTACGTACTTCCGTCGTACTCGGAATTTTTCTAATGGTGTCCTGGATCGAGTAGGTCAGATTGAAGGGAACGGCCAGGTGATCAGACCATGACATAAAGAAGGGATCCGTTACTGTCAGCCTCTGATCATTAGAGAAAATCCCATCGAGCGTATGCCCCGCTCGGTGGGTGGATCCTTTCACCAGTTGGGTGAGTCCACAAGCTGACATAACTTCCAGCAGGGAAAGAGTGTCATGAGCCTCCAACAGCTCTTGGTGAAAATTAAAATATCCTAAAATAGTAAGATTTTTGCGGCCAAAATAAGGTTCCAGAACATGAAGCAGTTTCAGACCAAAGTCTGCTCTGGGACCGGGAGGACGATAGACCAGAATCCCGTTGAATGCGGGATTAAGAGAGTCGGACAGGGAAAAATATAGCACTTAAAAAACATCCTTGGGGTCAGAGACAGGTATGGTGTGACAATGGAACCTATCTTTATACAAGATGGCCAGCCCACCTCCAACCCGGCCCATTCTATCCTGCCGTGCTAAGCAGTACCTTTCAGGGACCGCTTCGACAAGGTCGGGACCTGAGGAGTCTTTAGCCCACGTTTCAGTAACAAAGACCCATGAGGGTTTCCTCTCCAGTACCAGCTCCTTAAAAACAATATTATTTTTAATAAGTGAGCGAGCGTTGATGAGAATGCAATTTTCGCTCAACGCACTAGATCCCGATGGAGAATAAGACTCCAAGGGAAAGGAGGGGGAAGATAGGTTGAAACCCCCCGAGCCTACCTGAAAACAACCACACCCTATAGGTAATAGAAAGTCTTCAGGGGTACTCTTATGGAAACATGATGCTGCTAGAGGTTTGAGCCGCAGTACATCCTGTAAGGAATATTTCAATATGTGATGGCCGACCTCATCCTGACCAGCAGTCCAGCCACCCAGCCCGCCCTCAGCGCGGACGGGCGCAGACGGGCTGGACTCTGGCGTGACTCCGGCGTGGCTGCGGCGAACACGCTGCGCGCCATAAACACTGGTAAATATAGGGCTCTAGCCAGTCCACCTGACTGCTAGAGCGCGGAGAGTTTCAGCGTTTCCCTAGCACCCACCCAAGATGGCGCCCACCAATTTCAGAGCGCGAGGGTCCGACCCGCTAAGTAGCGGTGAATGACACAATTATAGTGCGGCAATGCGGCAATGTGGAGGGGGATTTAAAAACGAGGGAAAACTGTGCAGTAAAGTAACAACAAAGCAAGAAGACAAAACGGGTAGGATTAAAAGCATTAATGCAGCAAGTGCGAGCGCAATGCAGTTGTAGTGAGCCAGAAGGAATGCTCTTACCTCAGCCCCTTAAATAGTGAAAGCCACGAGCTGCCTCTAGCCAGTCCACCTGACTGCTAGAGCGCGGAGAGTTTCAGCGTTTCCCTAGCACCCACCCAAGATGGCGCCCACCAATTTCAGAGCGCGAGGGTCCGACCCGCTAAGTAGCGGTGAATGACACAATTATAGTGCGGCAATGCGGCAATGCGGCAATGCGGAGGGGGATTTAAAAACGAGGGAAAACTGTGCAGTAAAGTAACAACAAAGCAAGAAGACAAAACGGGTAGGATTAAAAGCATTAATGCAGCAAGTGCGAGCGCAATGCAGTTGTAGTGAGCCAGAAGGAATGCTCTTACCTCAGCCCCTTAAATAGTGAAAGCCACGAGCTGCCTCTAGCCAGTCCACCTGACTGCTAGAGCGCGGAGAGTTTCAGCGTTTCCCTAGCACCCACCCAAGATGGCGCTCACCAATTTCAGAGCGCGAGGGTCCGACCCGCTAAGTAGCGGTGAATGACACAATTATAGTGCGGCAATGCGGCAATACGGAGGGGGATTTAAAAACGAGGGAAAACTGTGCAGTAAAGTAACAACAAAGCAAGAAGACAAAACGGGTAGGATTAAAAGCATTAATGCAGCAAGTGCGAGCGCAATGCAGTTGTAGTGAGCCAGCCATCTGCCTTTATACTGGCGCCTAGAGCGCTGTCGATTAGCTCCCCCTATGATGGCCGCTCTTCTAATTCAGCGCCTAAATCTCCGTCAGCCTCAGTGCCTAACTCGGCTGGGTGAAGGATATCTGCGGGGTGAGTAGGTTTAAAATGCGGCGATTTAAAGCAAAATTACACAAAGTAATAAACAGGTATTTTTAAAAACAGCATATGGTACGTCTCCCGGCTTCCGCCTCAGGAGGACAGCAGAGTCTTGCGATGCCCCACACCTCCCTGCCTTTATACTGGCGCCTAGAGCGCTGTCGATTAGCTCCCCCTAAAATGGCCGCTCTTCTAATTCAGCGCCTTAATCTCCGTCAGCCTCAGCGCCTAACTCGGCTGGGTGAAGGATGTCTGCGGGGTGAGTAGGTTTAAAATTCGGCGATTTAAAGCAAAATTACACAAAGTAATAGACAGGTATTTTTAAAAACAGCATACGGTACGTCTCCCGGCTTCCGCCTCAGGAGGACAACAGAGTCTCGCGATGCCCCACAACTCCCTGCCTTTATACTGGCGCCTAGAGCGCTGTCGATTAGCTCCCCCTAAGATGGCCGCTCTTCTAATTCAGCGCCTTAATCTCCGTCAGCCTCAGCGCCTAACTCGGCTGGGTGAAGAATGTCTGCGGGGTGAGTAGGTTTAAAATGCGGCGATTTAAAGCAAAATTACACAAAGTAATAAACCGGTATTTTTAAAAACAGCATACGGTACGTCTCCCGGCTTCCGCCTCAGGAGGACAGCAGAATGTGTTTTATGACAATGTCATTGATATTGCATATGGCCTGGAAAGTTCTAGCAAGCTTATATACATAGCAAGTTTGGCTGATGTGTTGAGTGATCTGGTTTTCTTGGTCCGCAGGTAAGTCACTTCGTGTCACTCTGTATGGAAGTTGTCGGTCAATAATCACAAGATATGCGCATAATGCAGACACTTTTAATGTGCAGAGCCACGGGTCACATCAACTGATCTGGATGCTTGGTACTAGGTGGAACTGGACTTTTTTTTACTTTGCAGTGCCTAGGAGAGTGGAAGCTGACAATGGATGGGGCACGCAAGGACCCTAATGGTTTTTTCAATGACTGATGATCAGTGGCACATGTTTGAATGACTTTACTAAAATTGCCCAAAAAGGTTTATGAATATCATCAGGTGGTGCATGCATCTTAGCTGCTATCTGGAAAAGCTACATCACCTTGTTGACACTGACTTAATGTGGTTTGCATTATGTCTTTAATCATCATTCAATAGCATAAACCGGTCAAAACCTAGGCTTAATTTGTTAAAGAATAAGTGCTAATGCCCAAACCTCTGCTTAGAAGCCTACAACAATCACAGGCACACCAAATATGAATCTGTAGTCTGGGATCCACTTCATGCCTCTTTAAAAGACTACCAGACACTCCTTGCCCCCTTATCTCCCTCTTGCATGTTACTGCCTTCTCCCAGTGTTTTCCCTCTTTCCCTTTCTCCTTCATTCCCCTTTGTGTGCTTTACCTCTCTTGCTCTGGATCAAAGACTTGAGGGAAGAGAGGTGCCGGGGCCCACAAATGAGTGCCTATGGCCCCCACTGGCAAACACAGGCTCAAATTAAGCAACGAAAGAGGAAGATTATCCTTCCAGGGATTGGGCCCAAATGTCACATGAGGACCATGATGGAAGATTTGCTGACTCTTTTCCTGTCCAACTCTGTTTTACTTTTGTCCTGCTGACACGGCAGCAAATCGTTGAAGAAAAACACAAGAAAAGCATAGTGTATAGCAAAAATGATAGAACTGCAGATATAGTTGACATTCCATTAGCACATCTGGAAACTTAGTGCTTGTCTTTTTCGAGAACCGATAAACGTGTGACCAGAGCAAGGGACCACAAGGTATATGGATGCTTGGTACACTGGAGTTGTCCCATGCAACGTTTGCCTGTCGGATAAAGACAGAAACCCCAGATAGAAGTGAAGCATAGAGACTTCTCCTAGGAGCTGTAGCTATGATTGAGGGAATTAATGCTGATTATATTGTTCTTCTAGGCTGAATGTCCAGCTAATGGGCTCGGTGAGCATCTGTGGTCGAGTACAATGCATCACTGACATGGTCAGATATCTGTAAACCTGCTATGCAGCTCACACTGAGGAGTAAACTAAGAGTGAGAAAGGCCAGTAGGTCAACAGCGACCTCACAATGTTATGACTCAAACAGGTGAGGGCCAGGTCAGGTCTGACTGATATAAAACTTCTGATTTACAACTCAGCAGTGTCTGGAGTATGACTGTCATGTAGCAGTAAGATCTGCACAAGACGTTTGGGGAGTCATCTGACTGAGAGCTATGAAGATGATGGCTTTCAAATGTTACAGGGGACAACGTTTTGATCCATGTTGTCCTGGATTTTTTCTTACTTATTTATCTTAGAAAGAGGGTGGTAGTGGGGTGCCAGTCACAGGGTGTGTTGTCAGGAAACATATTTGTCGGCATTATCTGAAATGTGTATGCTAATGAAACTAAAGAACAACGTTGAAGTACTTTCGCCATGCATCTTGTAAATTTAGCCTGCTACATGTCATTTCACCACCAGCTGTCATATTGGTACACCTGGAACAATCCCTTACTTTCAGGATCAGGGGTAGTTGTGGAAACACCAGGAGAATGTCTGTTTGGCTTCTTACCGTATACATAATCCCCCTTCTCTTGTTCATTTGATGCATCAGGAGGGCCAATCCCTTAAGACCTGGAGGAAAATCCTCCATCTCTGGATGCCTGTGTCCTATAGGGTCATCGTTTTGCTGAGTTGGCCCGTGCAAAAAAACTGGCTTGTTGGGTATTGCAGGAAAAGCCAGTACAGTCAAATTGCTTAATCACAAAGTATATCAGTTCAAGAAGTGATCATAACCTGGTATGGTAATTTTTTGTTGCTCACCCAGAGTTCTATTGATGTCTACTAAAGGAGAAGAGGGGACTAAAAGTCTGAAGGATTCAGGGGTTGAAAAAGCAAAACTGGGTAAGGTCAGTTCAGATCTGATCTCTGTGGTTGGGGAAAAGGCAAAACTCGGTTAAGTTTTGTGTGCGGTCAGATATCATATGAACAAATTGCTGGAAATGTTCCTTTTATTCCCTATATGATTGAACCATATCAGCATTTGAAGGGGACATCCAATCTCACCTGACTTCATTCTTATTTCTGAGAGTAATAAGACCCTCAATCAAGCTAAGAATTACCAGGAGAATACCCTTGCTGTGTTGTGTGACTCCACTACCAAAAGAGTGCATTACAGAGTTTTATATATTTTAATATTTTATTTTTGCATTACTTGTGTAGCTCAGACTAAACCTGAATAGGACGCCAGAGCCCTTTATATTAAGGAACAGCAAACAATATATACAAGCTTTTTTTTCAATATACAATACTATAACATGAGCAGTGAGGCCATAGCACATGTGCACTAGTCACAATATTAGATTATTTGCAATGTTTGATGTTGACGCTTTACTCTCAGCAGTCAACTGCTTAATTCCACTGTTACAATAAACAAATGATATAAATGAAAGTAGCGTCTTCCCAATATCCCCAATTACATCAGTCCAAAATTGACAAATCTCCAAAGAAAAATCGACAGGCCAGGTTCCAGTTTGTAGAAAAAAATCTTTTCAATTTAATTCCAGATTTCCCAGAAAGACACAATCATATTCAATATACAGCAGACCTTGACAGCCTACGCGTTTTGTACGTTGCTGGACATCATCAGGGTTAATTATAATTCTGCGCTCGATTGGTCCTTAATATAATGCCATGTGTTATTCCTATCGATTTTAATTCATATATTCCCAATATCTATTTCGTGGTATTTTCTGTGGATAAGTTGAATCTTATATTTTTCACTTTCAGTTCTCCTACTCGCTATATTTAATTCCACTGTGGCTGGACAATTGGATTTATCGGACCGGCTGTTCATGGACAGAAGTGCTTTGTGGCAGTGGCTGATCAATAGTTGTAAGAAATCGTAAGGATTTGGAGCGGGAATTCTGAGGATAATATATTCAGAGTTAAGAAATTGATTTATAAACTATTAACAATTGTTAGAAATCACAAGGATTTGGAGCGGGAACCTGGAGATTACATATTCAGGATAAAGAAATTGATTAGTAAATGTATATTGTTTCAAGAAGATTATCGAGTGGTTTGTGAAGGAATATACCCTGCCACAGTGGAATTAAATATTGCGAGTAGGAGAATCAAAAGTGAAAAATATAAGATTCACCTTATCCACAGAAAATACCACAAAATAGGTATTAGGAATATATGAATTAAGATCGATAGGAAATAACACATGTCATTATATTAAGGACCAATCGAGTGCAAAATCATAATTAGCCCTGATGACGTCCAGCAACGGACGAAATGCATAGGCTGTCAAGGACTGCTTTATATTGAATATGATTGTGTCTTTCTGTGAAAACTGGAATTAAATTGAAAAGATTGTTTTCTATAAACCGGAACCTGGCCTGTCGATTGTTCTTTGGACAGTTGTCAATTCTGGACTGATGTAATTGGGGATATTGGGAAGACACTCCTTTCATTTAAATATTTTTTTTCAATATAGTATGCAGCCAATTATCTAAATGCAAACACCCATGACTCTTGCCTTGTCGTGGTATAATAGTGTATCTTCAAAAAAATGAGCAACAGAGCCTACCAAAAATCTAAATACAGAACTGTGTTGATGTGCAACATGCCAGTCCTCCCTACCTTGGGAAATACAGACCAAAGGTCAACCCGAGGCCCCCTTATGCATGCTTATTTTGAGCCAACTCTCTTCCCAACTGAGCGGTGAGGGGAGTTAACATTACATCATTCAATTTCAATTAACATTGTAACCCTTTTGGGTACACAATAAGAGCCAATAATAAGTGGCTAGAGTAAAAAAAGGTTTGTTACAAATTAAGAATCAAGTTACGGTACAGAAATCTCAGCACCATGCTATAAAGATATAGAATAACAACTGGGACATCCAAAAGCTTAATGTAGTTTAGGCGCATCAGTATAAAACTAACAAGAAATTCAGTCACAGCAATACAAAAGATCAGCATTAAAATCTGGTGCTCAGAGAAGTGTTTCCGGTCCTCTCTTCTATACATGAGCAAATCTAGAAACGCCTAGGTTAAAGTCCAGGCTAAGAGGAGGGTTTGTTAGTCTTAGCAATCTTAAAGTTCAGGAAAATGCAGAAAAATGGGGAAATGCTGGGAAGTAATGGAAGTGAGAGAAGGTGTTAGCATTGCATAAGCTCTGTCAAGAGTCTTCTTGGGTCAGAGAAATTTTGAGTGTCAGCCTAAGCCACATTCAGCAAGAATCAAAGGGAATAAGCATAGTGCTCTAAACCTCTCAAAGTCCATGCAAAAGTGGCTCTAGCATCAGACAGTGTAGACTCCAGTTATCTGAACTTAAATCCGTCAGGTACCACCCCTCTGTTCAAACCATCAGGGGTTCCATTGTCCTTTCACATACTCACGTAAGCTGTAACATTTATTAAATGTCCCACAGTAAACATGGGAACAACATCGTCCTTTTCCAAACAAGCGATGTTGTAACCTTGCTGAGTATGTATAAGTTGACGCTCTGCAATCCATGTTCCTTCATCAAGGTTTTCTTCTCAGGCTCGCTCTCTATCACTAATACAGTGGTGTATCTATTCTCAAACTAACAATGTGCGTGAAGGCACCTGCAAGGGAGAAGTCTTGTAAGCATATTTTATGCAGAATGGAAAACAAGCCTACTTATGGCATGTTTAGAATATTAAATCAATGGTGCACAATTAATATGCATGTGCACGTCTAAAAAAATTATTATAACTTTGGTTAGTACATTAAATTCATATTGCATGTGGCATGCAGTAGATCTTTAATACATGTGTAAGTATGGCTAAGAACTACATTTATTTGAAGTATACCTTTGACATTAGTGCACACATTACATAAATTCATCATCGTTCCGAGAGTAAGTATATTCTAAATATGCGAGTATGATTTATTCATCAAGACTCCAAATATTATCTTATTTAAGGTAGACAGTGTTATGTAAAAATTCTCTAATTGACAGTGAATACACTTCAATAATATCAAGTGCAACATTCATATTAATGCGGTTAAGTCACAAAGGAAACATGTGCTAAGTGCACGTTCATGTAATGTATTTGTGACGTTTAAAGGTGAGGTCAAAATTACGCTGTACCAATCCCCTTTCTCATGGCGAATCAAACCGTCAAATTTAAGATTGCCATATTATAAGCTTGTTGTTTTCATCATATCATGACATCATAACATTTGCTTTATCTATCTTTTAGTTCTACATCTGCTCTCTTTCTCTTCAATCCCTTTCTCAGTTGTGCATGTTGGTATCCCTTCTAAATTGCAAACAAGAATAATTCACAAAGAGCAATTATCACTAAAGGGTTCAAGATGCATCCAGAAATTCCATTCACTAAATTTCCACGCCATCTGCCTGTAGCTGAAAACCCATTCCCTATTGCTTCACACAAATCTGTTGTTTCTAATCCTTTAAAATCTCTCTTTCAGTTGGTAATGCACTTAATGTATTTCTTCAAGTCCTTACTGTTGTCTGGAATGTAAGAACTTTTAACAACCGACAGACTCCGTCCTCCTTCGCGAGAAGAACGTCTATTGCAAATGTATTCTGCCAAACCATAAATCTGATATTAACCATTTCAGTTTCTATCACAAAATATCCTACACCTGTACTATTAGATAATTTATCAACTATAATAGAAAGCTTTCTAATCTTATACAAGTTCAGTGTCACTCCTACAGATGGTATTACAGTACCAAAGATGTCTCCTACAATTTCACTAGCAGTAGCTCCTCTCTTAGGGCCCGATGTAGATAATAGGGAAATACAGATTCCTAAATAGCGAATTTTACCGATTCGGTATTTAGAAATCAGTATTTCAGATGTAGGTAAGAATTCGGTAGAAAATACCAAATTCTTAATATTCGTTATTACCGAATCGGTAATTGAGATTCGGTAATAACGAATACCTAACCATTCATTCATATGGGCTTGGAGGAACATAGGAATGAATGTAAAGACATTCTGTATTACCGATTCTGTAGTATCGAATTGGTAATGCCTGGAGATATTTCAAGGGTACCAGGGTGTCCAAAGGACACCCTGTTGCACCCCTGGAATGTGCATGTGTGCACATGTGGCACACATTCATGCCCTAAGGGCATGGATGTGTGCCACATGGCGTATTTCAAAAAGCAAAAAAGTGCTTTTTGAAAGGAAATCGCTACTTACCACCAACTTGAAGTTGGTGGTGAATAGCGATTCCTTAAGGCTGAGATGCACTGTTTTAAGTGCTATCTACATTGCATTTAAGGAATCTGTATTACTGATTCCTTAAATGCAAGGCCAATAAGGAATCGGCATTAAGGAATCAGTATTTACCGATTCCTTATTACCGATTCCTTCTCTACACCCTACATGGATAAATGCTGGTCGGTAACTGTGAAATTTAACGAATTTCACTGTTACCGACCGGTATTTGCCCACCTACATCTGGCCCTTAGTTCTTAAATGTTCTCCCCCTATTGGTTTATCAAGTTGCCCTACGAGATACATTTTTGGAATACTATCCCCAGGTAACATGTTCCCTACCATCACTTGGGCCACCAGCAAACTGCATTTTTCCAAACAATTTATTAAACTCCAAGAAAAACAGGATCTGCTCAACCTAATTATAACCCCCAATTTCCCCGAATGCCAAATGTATATTCACATTCACTGTTTCCCACATAATTCGCGTGAGTTGTAGATTTCCTAATGAATGTGCATAATTTCCCTTTATGTTGCCCATCTAGAGCTTCCCACTAACCTATGCTCACTTTCCTCTTTGGCCCATTGAGGTACCTTTAAATGATTTGCTGCTTTAGTCAGTATGTCTCTTCTTCTGTCTTCTACTGAATCTATGAATTTCTTTTCTATACCTGTTAATGAACAAGTTAAATTATGTCTATGAGCATAAGCTGTGTCTAAGGTCCTGATGAGCCTAAAGAAATGTCACACTATCTCTGAGGTGTTAGCATCAGGCTGACAATTCAGATGCTTCAACTCAGGAACTTCTGGAAATACTAAGTGCTGATTCGAGTACTAATATTGAAGATGACCCATTCCATAAAATAAGCTCAGCAATACACTACAAGTAACTTCATACGTCAAGGGGAGATTATAGTATGTTATTCCCTCAGCAACTAATGCAGGTAATTTCATGCAAGCATAGAAATCCCTAGCATCTATAGTGTCAACATACTCAAAAGCAGCTTAGAGTATGCGTTCAATCAATATTCTCCTCCAGAAGCTCCTACATGTAAGTCTTTCTTATCTATTGCAGGTAAGATATTGTCATTAGGAAATTATGTTTGACATGCTCTTGTAGATTCAAGCTCCTCTACAGAAGAAGGATGGGGCAGAATCAATATTACAAGCAAAGCAATGAGTACTAATGTCACAACTACAAATATTCATATACATAAGCATCTATAACTACCCGTATTAGGTCTAGGCTCCATGAGTTCTCTGATGTTAGACAGTTTAAATTGGTGATTTCAGCACAGTCTTTCCTGATTCGTATTCCCTTGCTCAAGTAGAAAAACAAAGTTCAAATGTCTTTCAGTGCAGTATACACAAATGGTCTTCGTGAGGCTTCCTTAGCCCTACTCCGTGTTCTTCTAATTGACAATCTTCTGGTCCTTCAGCTGACTCAAGCTTTGGTACTCGTCTTAGTAGTTTAGACTAATCTATAAAGATGTCTTGCTAACAAATGTTCAGTTCAAACTCACTAATGATCACATCCAGGATAAAGTGACTGTGTCTACTTAGTGGCAATGCAATTTCAAAACTTGGTTCAGCCACAAAGTTCAGTTTAAGGAGGCTCAATTGAATGCAAATTATTATAGCAAAATGTCCAAAATACCATTCAGGTGAGGAGTACCTTCGATGCGGCCCTCCCTCATCACTCATCATTGTCACTTAGGCCACATCCTTCAGCATCTTCTGGGATAGTGTATGGTACATGCACTTCAGACAAACTGCGTCTCCCTCTCTCCTGTCTTCTTGGCCACCAGTCTGCAGACACAACTTGTGTTATTATTGCACTAGGCCTTTTGCCATGATCTCATTCTGGTGCAGTCTGGTCTACAGGTTTTTTGTACCAACTTCAACTGTTGACTCCCTCAAGTCGATCAAGGGCTATCCCAGCTTCTTGTTGATACCCAACAGCTTGACTAACTTGCTCCCTTTGTCTCACTGTAATACCAGCACTTCAAGGACAGGTTCTGTTATCTCATCAAGGGGACACAGAACTCTGCAAGTATGTGCAGTGTGTACCCAGTTGGGGAGACCTCCACACTTCGCAGCAGTTGAAGTGACCAAGATAACCTCTTATGGTCCTAGCCACTGAGGTTCCAAGCACGACTTGGGCACGTGCTTCTTAACACAGTGGCTGGAACTGAGGTCATGACACTGCTCCTGTTGAGGGGGGGCTGTAGCCTCTCCAACCTGGTGAGACACAGAATGCATCACATCAACTGGTCTATTGTAGTAATCAAGAATCATGTGATATGTAATATTCACAAGCGCATTTGCAGACACAGCTGGCAGTCTCATAGCTCTATCCATGATGATTGCTTGGGGAGACAATCCTGTTCTCCTATACGGTGAACTACATAGACTCATCAACACAAGAGGCAAAGCATCAGGCCATTTCAGAGATGTTGAGGCACACCCTTTCGCCAATCTGGATTTCAAAGTCCTGTTGACCTGTTCCACAATTTTGGAAGCCTCAGGTCTGTAACTGCAATGTAGCCTAAGTTCGACTTGTAATGCTGCACACTACACCTTCAGGACCTCTATATAAAAATGAGTTCCTCGATCTGACTCCAGAGAAGTGGGGAAACTGAACCTAAGAATTAACTCCCCCAACAACAACGTAGAATCTGTGAAACTATCCCATAATTTGGTCGGGCAAGTTTCAACCCAACAAGACAAAAAGCACATAATCACTAGGACGTATCTCAACCCACTGAACATAGGCATCCTGATGAAGTCCAGTTGCATCCTGTTTAAGGGACCTTTTGATCTGTCTATGTGACTCAGTTGTACTGCTCTTCTTTTGCCTGCATTCTGCTGCTGTGACACATCCCTTCAGCCATCAATCTGAACCCACGGTTGAACCATATTTGCCTGAACAAATGCACCATGCCTTCTCAATATATTGGGCAGGTCCATGATAATGTGTCACCACTGGGGGTAATAAGCTATCCGGCAACACAGGTCTTCCATCTCCTGAAACCCAAATATCTTCTTCATTTTTTTAACACAACCTGCTCTAATCCAGCTTTGCTGTTCTGCCTCTGACTAGTCTCCCAGCTACCTCTTAACTTCCTCCCAAGTATCAACTGTAGTTAATACCAGATTGCAACTTGTTTCATCCTACTTTTCATTCTGGTACTCCCCACTAAAGGTTCAGGCACTCAGGGCACAATATTGTGAAATCTCATCCACATATCTGTTGCCCTCAGTAACCTAATCAGTGCCGTTATGATGTGCAGCTCTCTTCACAACTGCAATTTGGGAATGCAGCCGTAATGCCTGTAACAGGTTATGGACACTTGCCCCATTCCTTATAGGTGACCCCCAAGAGGTTTAAATCCATATTGCCACCACAACTGTCCCGCGTCATAAACAACACCAAAGCCATTCATTACTATCAGTTAATATCATCACTCTGAGCTGGTCTGAAACACAGACTGCCCTAGTAAGAGCAATCAATTCATCCACTTGTGCAGGAAATACTTCTTGAACCCAGAAGACTTTGACTGCACCTGAAACAGTAAAGACTGTGTAGGCAGCTTTCTGTTTTCCTTCATGTTCTCGTAAACAGGCACCATCAACAAACATCACATCATCTGTTTCAGGTAGTGGCACATCTTGTAGGTCAGGTCCCAGCTTGGTGCATAGTTCAGTAACATCAAGACAATCGTGCTCAGCTTCACTTACATTAACATCATTTCCAGGTATTGGCAACAGAGTAGCTAGGTTAAGTACATAGCATCTCCTCAAGATGACATAATCCACCCCGAGTATGACTTATTCATACTCGGTGAGACAACTGTTGTTAAGGTGTTTGGATTCTGGTGTGAGTTAACAATACCGCCACAGAATGGGGGGAAAAGACTGTCAAAGGATGACCATAACAATACTCTTTCATTTCATGATACCGACACCTATAGATGCCACCTCTTTGAGATAGCGGGGAAGATCAGCAGCTACTGGACCAAGGGTGGCTGGAAAGCAGGCAACAGGTCTGCGAGCATTCCCACTTATCTGAGTTAGCACTGAGAGACTGCAGCGCTCCCTCTCACTACAAAACAAAGTAAAATATTTATTATTATCATGCATTCTCAGTACACATGCACAGTAGAGACATTCTCTCAGCTCAGAGGAGGCACGAATGCATCTGTCATTCCATAATACCGGATTTGACACGACTTTGTGTGTCAGCCTAAGCAAAAGCTTAGACACTAGGGAAAAGTTGGGAATTTGCTTCCAACATTAGCCCTTCATTCCCAAGAACACCCTTCCTTCCCTCTTGATAGTTGTCAGATTTATTTTCAGAATTGCTGAGATTCTCTCTAGTGACACGTTCCTTCATCCTTTCTCAATGTGATGTCCTAGGCGCAGGACATCTTTTTGACAGTACTGTAGTTTACTCAGGGACACTTTATGTCCATTGTCAGCTGTGCTGTATTGTTTGCAAGCCTGCTGATTATTTGATGCCCAATGTATTGGACCAGAACTGAATGATAAGGCAATACCAAAGACGCCAGATTTTTCTTAAGTATCTGGTTAAAGACTGACAGAATCTGGTATACCCTTATGGGACCAAACACCATGCCAAAACATGCCTGCCAAAATTAAATGACAAGAACAATTGGCTGGACTCCTACAACTGTATGGAGAAGAATGCTTGACACAAATCAGTGACAGAGAACCATTTGGCTTCACGTGGAATTTGAAACGTAATCGCAGCTGGATTTGGTACCACAGAACAACAATGGAGTTGACCGTTTGCAGGTCTTAGACAATGCTATACTTTCCACTGGGTTTCTGCAAATCCATAATGGGTGACTTACATAGACTTCCCATATTCTCTTTCAGAATGCCTTGCACAATCATTGAGTCAATTTTAGGATAATCCCAGCAATTGTTTTAGGGGTCAGATTGCATTGCTGGATTCTCTGGTACTCAGCTTTCGGTTTCATGGTTATGTGGACTGGTTCAACACCTTTCATGAGTCCCTTATAATTTCTTGAAAAGTCCCAGACTTCAGGTAATTCTGTGTCTCTATGATCTAAGGGCAAATCACCTTTTGTCAACATGGGGTAGAGTCTGATCCTTGTCCTCTGATTGACAAGTTTAATGCCAATGTCTTCATCGTGAGTCTGGAACTCTATGCAATTTGGGTACTGTAAATGGAATAAATTAGTTTGCACAAAAGTTCTCATTCAAGTAGATTTACAGGACTTGAATCACAAAGCATAAATTGGTATTTCTCCTAAAAGGACCCTATTTTGGCAGGCACTTCTTCTGAAACGGGGCTAGTCATTTGTTTGCAACTCTATCTGTCCATCATCTCATTGTGTTTGCTTTGTTCGCACTAAGTTATTAGGGAATGCCCAGACTTGGGTTTCTTGCTCACTTTGCCACTGGATTCAAGCTAGCCTGGCTGATCAGGGATGTTACCCGAAACTGGTCCCAGGATGCTTGTTTCCAGTCCAGGCAAGACCTGCCTTGGCAGTTTGTGCTGGACTGTTCCCATGAGGAACAGGGTCAAGACTGATTTCCAGATGGCTGGGTCTGAACTGGGGTTGCAAAGTAAGCTAAAGAATGATGAGGGATTCAAACCAGGTCTAATAGTTACTGAGGGTGAGTGTCTGAAAAGTTTCAGTGCTCTGTCCATCATCTCGTTGTGGTTGCTTTGCTCACCCTAAGTTGGCAGGGCATGCCCAAGCTTGCGTCCCTTGCTCACTTTGCACTGAATTCAAGCTACCCTGGCTGATGAGGGCTGTTACCCTGAAACCGGCCCCAGGATGCCTGTGTCCCATCCAGGGAAGACCTGGCTTGGCAGTTCGGGCTGGACTGTTCCCATGAGGAACAGAGTCAAGACGGATTTGCATATGGCTGGGTCTGAACTAGAATTGCGAAGTGAGCTAAAGAATTACGAGGGATTCAACCCAGATCTAAAAATGACTGAGGGTGAGCGTCTGAAAAGTTTCAGCGTTCCATCCATCATCTTCTTTTGTTTGCTTTGTTTGAATGTCCTACAACTTAAATTATTTTTACTGAGAGGGCTAGTTGGGTACCTCTTCTGTTCTCACAGTAGATTGGGCAGCACCAGTGTCTAACAAGAATGAAATGGGATAACCATTCACCTCGCCCTCCACAAATGGACCACTCTGGTCCACTTCAAAGGTTGCCTCAAGCATGCAATCCTCTTATCATCTCAGGTCCTGTCATTGCGACAGGTCTGAGCTGTAATCCTCCTCTGTCTGTATCATAGAGTACTGTTGAGACGTACCTTGAGACGTACCCTGATTCCAAAAAGGATTGGTGTTTACATTGGGATTTTGATTTGAAATATATCTCTGAACTATTGTATGTTATTGTGGCATCTGGGCTTGTGGAACCTGCATTACCTGAACTTGAGGCACATTGTAATTTGGTACTCTGTCTCTTTGTACTTAGTATGTCTGAGCTATAATGTTGGTTTGCTCAACCATTTTGAACCCGATTCCCATTTGCCATGTTACTAGCATTAAATGCACCTTCCGTCTTCCAATGCCCCAACTTGCAGCTGACATGGTAAGTAGTGGACTTTTTCAAAGATGCCACATCAGTTCCTGTACTCGGATCAATTAGAACACCACAATCTCTACCTTGCGGGTGAAATCCAGTACCGCCTTGCATCACTGGAGCTCCCTGTTGATAGACTCCCTGCATGGGACCAGTATTCCCAACAAACTATTGATTCAAACCTCGCTGTGCAGCTTTCATCTCTGCCACCATTAACTCCTCCTTCAATTTCCTGTTTTTCATTTTCAATTCATCACTGCAATATTTTGCATATCGCAGTATCTCATCAATTAGCTTACTTTGCCAACAAATCAAGTGCTGTTGAATCATGAAACTAATCTCTGGTTTCAATCCATGCACAAAGCTGTACACAAAATGTCCCATGTCTTTAGACTCGATCTTCTCAGTTCCACTATACTGTTTGAATGCCTACAACCGTCTCTCATAATAAGCATGTATTGTTTATTTGGACTCTTGTGTTGTTCTGTTAGTCTTGACCCAATCAATACCTAATTATACTTTTTCATCGCCACTGGTGACTGAGCATGTGATATGGGATATCTCAATGGCTCCCTTTTGTGCCAATCCACAGCAACTTTGCATTCGACCCACAAATCACCTTGAACTACAATTTCAAATACAGTTTTCAAATCATTCCACAGAACCTTTGATATCTTTACAAATCGATCAGCCTGTCAGTACCATTCCACTGGGTTCTTTCTCAGTTTCCGAAAATCATTTGTAAATTACGCAAGATCAGTACTGCCCCAAGGGATGTGTACATAACCTCCACCATGCACTTCTCTTATTGGAAGGATGTGTATATCCTTATCCTTTCTCAGCTCAAGATGATGGTAGCTCTCTTCTAACTTTCTTTGTTTCCTTTTTCTTCGCCCATCTACCTTCCTATTTATTCAAACATAGGCAATTAATTATTTGATCTGTAACTCTATTCCTAACATTCTCATGTTAGCAAGATCTCTGTCATTACAGCTTAAATGGTAACTTCTCTGTAGAGCTTTTAGAATTTTGTAAGTCAATTTCATATCTGTGAGCCAATTCAGATAATCTTTCATGACACTGACCAGCACTTCTGGTAATGACTTTACTCATGAAAAATAGCTCTTCATCTCGGTAAGAATTTAACTGGGACATGTCTAGAGTATCCCAGTATTCTTTCTTCTAATTCTATTTTGACTATTCCTTCCACTGGTTCCAGTATTTCTACTACCATTTGGGCAGTATATACCTTTGAACCAATCATCGAGTTCCTGGCAGTAAGACCTTGTTTTTCTACCGGAGTATTAAGAATTATCTTTCTGTTAAAGGAACCACGATTTACATCAGGCGGTAAGTTAAAAAAGAAAAATGTCAGGATTTGCGACCCCATAGGCATTCCTGTCCTGGGAGTACTGTTAATATTTCTTCGAGGCACATTGTGTTAGGCATGAAAAAGGATGACACTCTCTTGGATAACCTTCCATTCGGGTCAAACGCTGGCCAATTCAATGTAGAGTCTGCACTCGCAGCTCATGGGTTATTCCCTTGTATTTGACCCGAAGGAGTTTGAGGAATTGATCTCATCCAAGTAGAAACAGGAAAAGCATATGTAGTATTTCCTACCACTCCAGGGTTATACAAAGGAACTATAGGGCTAATTGTAAGTGGAACGGTCATTGCATCTGGGGCATTGAGAGCAAGTGAACTTGAAGGGGTTGTCATTCCTGAACTTTCTCCCATTGGATTAGAATTTAGATTTACTAGTGCCATAGCCACGTCAACGGTTTCACCCTTATGTACATTACTTGCGCCTCCAGTTTGAGTCACATTGTATGGTGGTGGGTGATTTAACAACAGTTAGGTTATAAAGTCCTCATTTGAATCACTATCACTATCCTCAGCTGCTGTCTCTTTCTTCTCTTTCATATCATTTTGTTTACCTTTCCCTTCTTTCTCTTTTATTAATGCAATATACAGTCTAGCTTCCTCCATCATGTCAGTTCTCCAAGATTTCTGCTCTGCATCCCCCTTAGTGTCCGCCAAGTGTGTATGGCTTTCTTGGCCCTTCCTTGAAATCTCTCTCTCTGCTTAAGATAAGCTGTATGTTACCACACATTAAGTGCTTCATATTGTGTAGGTCTAGTTGACGGTTTCATGCCATAGAATGTCCTCCTTGAATGTCCAGTAACAAGGAAGTGACAAAAGACAATCTTTCTCAGTGAACTTGAGCCATTGTTCAAGGCAAATACACGTGTGAAGTTCCACATCCATTGCCATAATATGACCTGACGTACCCTCTGGTGTTGCCTCTTCCCCCTCTCTAACAGGTGCACTCACTTCTCCCTTCATTATACTTTTTACTGCTTTAAAGAATTCAAGATACAAGATTCACAAATTACTTTGTTTAAGCTAGGAAATTATGTTTCACCCACTATTTTCTGTTCAGTAATCACAACCAATACCAGTGCCACTCTCTATGACATATCCAACCAATACCAGCGGAGCTATACACAAACTGCCAAAACCAACATGGTATACTGTGAAGTCAATCTAACTCCTTGAAGCAGCTCACCCTCCTTAACAATTTAACAAGCGTTCTTCGCTCAGCAATTTATACACAAACAAGTGCAAGAATTTCATACACACAAGAACCAGTTTGAAGCAACACTTTCTGACCTACTCTAACATTCAATTAAAATGAAACCTCGACCAGCGGGTTCTCACTTGGGTTGATACAGTTCCTCTCTATGCACTGAGATTCACTATACCAACCACCCCTCGCAATCACACAAAGATAATTACCTTATCTCAAGAAATGCTGTTGACATCTTACAACCCGCACCACAACACACCAGACAACTACACCGTGTGACGTCTACACCGACAATTTCACTCTTAGCCTATTTATTTATCAGTCAAGAGTCTTCCTGGGTCAGAGGAATTTTGAGTAACTGCCTAAGCCACACTAGACAAGAATCAAAGGCAATACGCATTGAGGTCTAAGCCTCTCAGAGTCCAAGGAAAAGTGGCTGTAGATTCAGACAGAGTAATCTTCAGTTATTCACACTCAAATGACTCAGGTACTACCCCTCTGTACTCAACATCAGGAGTTCCATTGTCCTTTTCCATTCTTACATTGTACGCTGTTAACATTATGAAATGTCCCTCACTACACATGGAAGCGATATCATCCTTGCTAAATCAAGCCATGTTGTAACATTGCTGAATAGGACTCTTTAGTTAACTACATTTTATATGAAACATACTTGCAGCATTTATGCACAGAACACATAAATCCATTATGGTTTATAGAGTAGATACTTTCTATTTATGTGAATATGGTTTTTTCATCAAATCTCGAAAAGTTATCTCATTTAATACGGTTAAGGCACACAGTGTTATGTATAAATTCTCTAATTCTACAGTGAATGCACTTTAATAATGATGTCGAACAACATTTCATACTCATGTTGTTAGGTCACACATAAAACATGCTAACATGCGCCATGTGTATATATTTTCTGTATACTGTACCATGTTTTTCATCTTACCCCCAGCCCTGAAGAGTCACGGCGTCTTGCCCACATGATGTAACACGTGTCGGCTGGTTATTTGCTTTTGATGTCACCCTTCCACAAAGGAAGGTCCAATACAATCATTTGAAGGAAAAAAAAGACTTTCAATTGTGTCCACCTTGTTTCATTTAACTAAGAATTATTCTTTAAATAAGCATGACACTTGTATACACCTCGCATAACGTGTGCACAGGACTTTTGTTGTGATTACTGAGTGGGCACTTGCCACTTTCTGCAGAGGTTTCGGGGTCTCCTCTGACCCTGTTGCACCGTTTTCATCACTGTTGCTTTTTACCCTAACACATACTGTTACCAGTTAAGGCACCATGCTTCCTTCATAAATCAAAACCCTCCACAGAACCCACAAATTAGGGATGTGTGTAGTATCCTCATTATCTTTTCCATGCATGCTTCAGTTCATTCATTCCTTCACTGTGGATCCTGTGCATGTGCTGTGTTTATTTTCATATCACGTTTCAGGTTCTTTTGCACTATCTGTGTATAATTCTAAAGATGCTTCAGTTGCACCTGAAGCTGTCTGGTCTGCGAACACATTGCTGTCCTGCAAGAGTAAACTACAACAAAACCCCTAACCCTTGTGGTTTCTTATCCACCCTGAACAGTGGAGGTCCCCAGCACCGCACAGGGTGAAGGAGCCTACATCACGCCCTGTGTGGAGCATGTCCACTCGTCCCACAAACAACCTTAGATTAAACATGAAGATACATTTAAATTAGAGACCCCTATGCTTTAGTTTGTTTCAGAAAGGGCTTTTCCTTCTTTGAGGTATTCCACCTTTTTCACCGTTTTGTTTACCCTCTGATTTGCAATGAGGAGATTTACTCGAGTGCTGATCCCAAGATTGGTTTAAGAAGCTTGCTATCCTAACTCCAGATACCACTATTAATGCATCCGGAGCCACCTCTTACAATTGACAACATTTAAGGTTCTGTGGACTGAAGTAGAAAATTAAATTCAAAATTCACACATGGGACCTTTGACATGTGTTCAGCGCTCACACTTTTTTGTGGACTCTACTAGAAGTCATACAGGCCCATTTATGTTTTTCACCCAGAGAGTTAGAAAAAAAGCCTGTGTACTGAGAGATGTTTGGTAGCCTCTGGGAGCCTAATACACACTCAAGGATACAGCATACCTTTAATGCATTCTTTGCAGTTAACATTTAGCAATTATACTTACGTTGGTGGCACTCTTAGTCCTACCAAACGTGCACTTAGCCTCTAAATTCATTTATTGAGGGCAAGAGTGTGCAAATCTTTTAATAAAACCCTGCCTGTTTTCTTTTGTCATCCCCTTTTCAGTCTTGCAATCATGCTAACCTTACTTATTGAGAACGAGGAAGGCAAGAGTCGGTTTCTTGCATCTAACTGTTACATTTATTCCAAAGCTTTCTCGATTGGCTACATGATTGAGGTTATTGTTGAATTATTACAACAAAGTGGTTGTATCGCAAGTTTGGGAACACAATGAGGTGAAGGATATGTTATGCCATCTTAGAGATGTGTTGAAATCATTTGTTGTCTTATCCCTTACCTACAGTATGTGTAAAATCCACAAAGCAAGTTGACAAGTGATAAAGTTCCATTCCTAACAGTAGTGCAGTAGTGCTGGAGGCAGCAAGATGGCGGCTGAGTGAAAGCTGCGGGCACTGCTCGTACAGTGTTCTATCATGATTTAAAATCTTCCACCGAACCCTCCAACATATAACCCCCCACTCTCGATGGATAGCGGTTGCTGGATCCTTCTGTTAGCGGAGCAGAGACGTAACTTGTATGGGATATCGAAAAAACAAATTCTCTCCTGTCTCACCTGAACGTTCACAGTCAAGCTGCTTAGTGCCAATATCGGCCCAGCCCCAGACCTTTCTTCATACAACACACCACTCAACCAATAGCCCACACAACACAAGTTTGATGGAGAAAGTTGTTGCAGTTTTATTAGCATATACATTATGCCCATGTTGGGTTATCTTACGGGTCGAACCAGAGCAGGCCGCCTCTCGCAACCCGCCCACCTGATGAGCCATAACTTCCTGGGGTGTTAACAGCGGGGGCGTTGTCAGTTTCGGTGGAAGGTCTAACCCCTCCCCTCAGCGGACCTCTAATCTGCCCCTTGCTCATGCCCCCCCCCCCTCGGGGGGCGGAGCGTTGTGGCAACCCCCGGTTGCGCAGGTCTACAACCGCCCGAAGGACTAACGGGGCGCCGTCGGTCCTCCAGGATCCATCACAGCGTGGATCTCCCTGGGGGATAATTCTGCTCTCGCACCCACCGGTGCTCCTGTAGAGGGTACCCCTATGTACCTTTCTGCATTGGATCGCCCTTTAACTCCGCCTGCAACACAAAAGACAGTAATATTAATAGCAAACCCCCCCACTTACTGTCCGAAAGCAGGGTAAGCGGATGGGAGGGAAAAGGCAACGGGCAGTCACCCACTCGGGGTCCAGGCCGGGGAGGGCGAGGGTCAGCGCGAGCAGCGGCCAACAAACAAAGAGGGCGCTTGACCCTTGCCCCCTGGGCTATATAGCCACCCCTCCCCCAAAGACACAGGAAGTGACATCACAGGGGGACCACTGATCCCCCCAACCACTAGACCGCTCGGGTCTGTGCCATCCTATGGCACTAAGGGTGGCCGCCCTCGTAGGTGGCCACCTTTGGTGTCCCGGGGCAGCCAATCATAGTGCCAATATCGGCCCAGCCCCAGACCTTTCTTCATACAACACACCACTCCACCAATAACCCACACAAAACAAGTTTGATGGAGAAAGTTGTTGCAGTTTTATTAGCATATACATTATGCCCATGTTGGGTTATTTTACGGGTCGATCCAGAGCAGGCCGCCTCTTGCGACCCGCCCACCTGATGAGCCATAACCCCCGGGGTGTTAACCGCGGGGGCGTTGTCAGTTTCGGGGGAAGGTCTAACCCCTCCCCTCGGCGGACCTCTAATCCGCCCCTTGCTCACGCCCCCCCCTCGGGGGGGGCAGAGCGTTGTGGCAACCCCCGGTTGCTCAGGTCTACAACCGCCCGAAGGACTAACGGGGCGCCGTCGGTCCTCCAGGATCCATCACAGCGTGAATCTCCCTGGGGAATAATTCTGCTCTCGCACCCACCGGTGCTCCTGTAGAGGGTACCCCTCTGTACCTTTCTGCATTGGATCGCCCTGTAACTCCTCCATGGCTCTGGGTGTGGCCGCCGCCGCCCCAGAGTCCCCCCACCTACTAGCTTCCTATTAGTACAACCTGATGCTCCTAGTGCTTTCCGCTATATCAACCAAAGATCGTCATATCAACTTCGGGTAAATGAACCCCGTCTACATCAAAGCACCCAGTGCATTTGGCAAGTAGCAACCCTAGCCTTATGAAACAAGTTCTCCTATGCTTCAGGCTTCTCCCAAGTTGTCGGGTGACACTATCCACCTATCATTGGCGCCAAGGACTTATTGCACTACAATTGCAATCATCGGCCTCCTTCGGCTCAGGCAATGACAAGTCTGCCCTCTTCCTCAGCACCGATTAAGCTGGCACGCAACCAGACCTGCTTCTCACTTCTGCTGCCCTCCGGACAGGGAACTGTGACAGTGATGTCCATGAACTTCACAACTAACTGCCAACTGTGCTTTGCAGGTGTCCATCTAGTGTGCCATCCCCCAGTCTGTTCCTATTCTGTACTGCTGGCTGACCAGCAACCAACAAGCCCCTATCAGGTAACACCACCACTGTAGCTGGCATGGTGTCCCCTGTCTAGCATGTGGCCTTACACCCTTACTTAGACCTACTGGTGACATATTCACCATCTAGGTCACGCCAGGCGGCTCACTCCCCTGACGCCGACCCTACTGTAGGCTAACAAACTCCTCGCATGTTTAGCCTTACTGGAAAGACACGTAACTTTCAAACCCATGGGAACCTAATTGTAAGACCATCACCTCTCAACTATGCCTGCCAACTGCGTTCCGTTGTCGGCTTAAAACACTGTGTAGAGGATCTCCTCATGCTTGACACTTGTACCAGACGTTCCCCTGTGCCTGGCCTTCAACAGACCCTATGAAGCTTGTAACAAGCCGCCTATACAACTGTATATATAAGTTGTGCAACTGAGAGAACTAATCCTTCTTCACTCTTACTTCCTGGCACGTGCACACTGCCAAAGGAACCCTTACTTTAGTACCTGAAAACAACTAAGTAGATACTATCTAGGTGAAAGCTTACATGAAACACCTAGCCACGGGCCCCCCACTGCGTGACAACCCCTGTTGTTGATTTTTAGCTGTTAAAATTGCCTGCCTCCTACCGAACCCTTCACGTAAAACCAGCCAAACCAAACACTTACATGGACAACTAAGTGCCACCATGTGTCCCATGAATTACAAGTAGAGGCATACTGTATCAGCCTGATCCAAAGTGGATGCAGAGCTAAGAGGTCTTAGTGGGATCAGACTGGAGGAGGTATGTGAGTGGCTAATGCAGGCCCAAAAAAAAAAAACATTCTGTGCAACCTGATAATGCATCCCCATGGTGCCAATGGGCCAGAGTAAAGGAAACTGGCAATGCTATGGTACGACTATGTGATTGTCTCAGCGAGGGCCAGGATGCGGCAGTTATGTGAGGCTTATGCCGGCCCACTAATCTGCAGGGCTATCCAGCTTGTTCAGGTAAAGTGCTGAATATTGCCTGGTATATAGCCGCTATGCCAATAGCCTCCTTGTAATTTACAAAAGGAGCACTTCACTACCACAGTCGATGTTGCTTATTTGCTCAAGTTGAAGAAGCCACAGTTAAAGCTTTCTTGCATAGCTAACCACGAACTAACCACCCCCTTCAGAGCTACACGCGTAAAACTGCTCTGTGTGACATTTCCATATAACAGTGCACGATGAGTGACATTGAAGGAAAAACACTTTCTTGCTAGTACACATCATTGAAGATGAGGGAGACCCAATGTCAGAATTGCGCCCCTCAGACCCGCAAGCATTCTAGGCAGACCAATGTTATCAGGCTGCTTTTGTCAGACATTCCTTAGCTTGGAATTTGCATGTGTGAGGCAGTAGCCTATGCACGAAACCATGGGCGTAAAAGTGCCTGGTCTTGAATGAGACTGCGTAGCTCAAATGGAACAGAGTATCACAAAATAACACAGTCAGTCAGAACTGCCTGGCCCCGTGAGACCGGAGATTTTAAGTGAAGTCCTCCATGTACCCCACAATGCGGACCCGCCAAGTCGTCTACCATTCTACCCATGAGGTTACTTGTCCATTCACTTAGGAGCTGTAGCCCGACAGGAAAATAAGACTTTGTTGCTGTTTGGTCATTGCTAATGTTGTTAAACAATAACTGTGGGTATCGGGGAAGAAAACAAAATTCCACCATCCTGAACTGATCAGCCTGTGTCAAGGGAGTGATACCAAAATGGGTTTTTCAATGTGCTACGACAGGGGTCTCCAAACCGGTCCTGGAGGGCCTGATCCATGCCAGATTTTTAAAATAACTACATGTATCTCAATGGGGATATCCCAAAAATCTGGCATGGATCCGGCCCTCCAGGACCGGTTTGGAGACCCTTGTGCTACGGTATCGGAGCACCCACCCACCCCTCAGTGTATGGGGCCTCAGTTGTTCAAACTGCCAATAAGATTATTAGAGAACAAACGGCACAGCAATCCCTTACTGCAAACGAGATGCACGATATGCCCAAATCAACCAGATGGTGAGTTGAAAACACATTTCCCATTATCTTTGGCATGACATGCAAGATTAGCCTCTGTTCTGCGTAGTCAGTATTACCTGCATCCTTCCACACATAAAGTTGTCCTCTCTTATTAATTGAAGGAAGTCCATTCATAAACAAAACACTCCTCTCCTAGGCTCTGAAGGTGTCTACTCAAGTGTACTGATGCCTAGAGAGTCTGCCCCTTATTGCAATATTCGCCCTCTAAAAGAGTATGGTCCTCTTTTGAATCATGCACCCGTCATTAATCTCTGGCAACACACCGAGCTCTCTCTTACATTCTGTTTGGTTCCGGTACTTGTACGAGTTGCACCAATGCCAACATAACGTTTGACTGGTCACATGATCCTCCTGCTTACAGACAGAACCCCCCAACATTCCCAGTGGACCAATTGCCCAGGCTCCTCCAATTTTGCTCAAGAGAAAACAAACATTTATAGCGCAGGGACTACCTGCTAAGCTCATATTCACCTATTGATTATGACTGTAAACTTCCATGAGGTGTAACCTGTGTGCCCCACAACCGGGCCAGTCCTGACACCAGATCAGGTGGACCCCCATGTGAGTATGGCGATACTCCAGCGTGCTTCCTACATTTGAGACAAACAACATTCATTAGCAGCCCTGCCCCCCCTTCCATATAGCAGTTTGCATTCTTCTACAATAGGTCAGGGCCAACAAAGCCCACCCACGTCACCGAGGCCAAGTCTGCTTGTCCATTACGAGAACTATCTTGCCCAGAATACATCCCAATGAGGAGTTTGTTGGGGGACATACTTGCGTACCTCTAGTGTCTGCTGCAGAAGTGTAGTGTCTAGAAACTAAGTCGCATATCCACAAGCTAAGTCTGCTAATGACCCTTGCACTTGGGGGTGTGTGAAGGAGTCACCTAACCCAACTCCTTACTATTCTCCTCCTAAACACCTCCTCCAGTAACAAGCACACATTCCTCTTGCATCCGATACTTGCACAAGCGCCACCATTGTCTACGAACGTAGTTCTTGTGTTGAGTGTCTGCCATGTCTTGCATTACATTACCTCTACTTGTACTTTGAATTCTCTTCACACTCAATGATCGTCAGCCACCCCTGGATGCGCTGCTCTTGTAACACCCTGTTTGCTAACTCTTGCCTTGTGTTTTCTTCCGGTACTTGCACATGTGCCACCATTGCCTACGTAACGTAGTTCTTGTGTTTCGTGTGTCTGCTATGTCTTGCATTAAACTATCTCTACTTGTACTTAGAGATCTCTTCACAACCCAATGAACATCAGCCACCCCTAGATGCGCTGCAGAGGCCCACCTGACCCCGGGGCTGCCATGCCACGGAATATTGGCCGGCCAGTGCAGTCCGAGGCTGCCACAAGAGAGGTGCCGGATCAGCACCGGATGGATGGACGCCTAAAGCATCCAGCAGCCTAGCAACATCACAACCCGGGTGAGGGCCCTAGACCTATGTCGCCATCGCATCAATACTAAGACTCCCCTCATCGGCGTCTGAGTGGTCTGCTGCACCACCAGATCAATTCACCTGTAATGGAATACCGACCGGAATGAATGTGACTAAAGACAAAGCCTCTAGGACCCTGTCTTCCAAGCTGTAACTGTGTCCTTGAACTGTGGGGTCCTCGGAGTGGGATCGGGTTCCTCACTGCTCTGGGAAACCTGATCTAAAAAGGCTTTGATGTCCTGAGTGCAACCAAAGCGTAATAGGGCAGAAACACGGGTGTGAGGGCCTATAACGTGGGCGTGGCTAGGGTGGCTTGGAATGTAAGGAGCAACTAGCTCACATAAAAGCTGAGGTGAGATCTAGTGTCGCCCTCTGGAAAGACATAGTTGTGCAGGCAGGTAGCCTGACTCAGACTGCAGTGACTCCCGCTGCTGTGCCATGGCAGGGATGTCTTGGTAATAGTAAGTCCAACATTACCCTTAGGGTGAATTCATTTCTGGAAGAGGTTAATACGACTGTCTCTTAATGGCAGAAAACAAGTAGAGTTAAGTACAGCCTGCCCCTGAATTATAGTGTACATAATAGGTAATAGTAAGTCCAACACTACCCTTAGGGTGAATTCATTACTGGAAGAGGTTAATACGACTGTCCCCTAATGGCAGAAAACAAGTGGCGTTAAGTACAGCCTGCCCCAGAATTATAGTGTACATAATTGCTATTCTTCATGTGCTTTTCCTGGTTAAAAAGGAGAGCTCATAATAACTCCTCCATACAATGGGATTATCAAACAAACAAAGAACCCACCAATCCTTTCGGTGGTTGTGAAACCCTTTTTTTTATCATCATCATCCAGTCTATATGAAAACTTGACACGTCCCGAGACACACTGTTGGTCCTGGACACAAAATGTCAAATTACACGGTTTGCGTAACCCGCCTACCCCGACACTACTCGAACCTGGGTCCTCTAGGCCGAAAGCGAGCGCTCAGCTACATGCGGCACAGTCACCGGCCATCAAGTGGACACGCATGCGCCCCGCGTTGCCCCGCGTCTCCACCGTGTCTGCACAACATCAATTCTACTGAAGAACCAAAGAAGTGTGCAGACTTTTCCGTTAGAAACACGATTTCTTTCAGTCTCCACATTACGTATTTCGAATGCATGACACACAACTGCCCCACACACACTAGCGCCCAAAGGACTTCCTCAGTGCACCAACAAACCCAGAGCAGGTTGGACCGTGCTGGTAGCGCGGGTGATCCATGGGCTCTCACAGCATGCACAACAAAGACCATACAAACACCCTGCAATTCACAGCTGACTCAAATCTTCTGAAGGGTAACAACACGAGAAACAGTGAATGCATGAAATTCATGCCCCTATCCGCTTAAAAAGTACTCAAAGAACGCGTGTGGAACAGAACCACGACACACCCAGCCCCCGCAACACAGGCATGCAGGGCACAACCCCCTTCCACCGGATCCCCGGCGACAAATGGCCCGAGGGTCCAGCCGAAGCCCCTGCCCCGCACCCCCGACGAGAAAACCAGATCCCCCTATGCGAGCCCGACCAATGCCTGACGACCCGCTCCGCGGGGGCCAAACCGGGCATCCAAGCGGCTACCGATCCCTGAAGTGGAAGAAGGGGGGGGGGCCATCAGTCGCGACACAAGGGGCCGAATCGACACGGCACGTCGCATCCGAAGATGCAATGCCCAGAAAAGCGGATCCCCCCTCCGCCCCGAGCTCAGGCTCACCAGCCACATCACTCTCTCGAGCATGCCCCTGCTTGGTCCCGGCCCCGCAAAACCACCCCACACCCACGCCAGGCAACTCTCGACCTCCGAAGACACCGGAGCAGGGAGAAGGAAGGGGGGGGGGTGGGCAAAAGGGAAACCCACTCTCCCCAAGGAAAACAGCGTCGGGCAGCCACACTGATAGAGTGTCCCCACTCCCCAGAATCAGCCCCCCCTCCCCATACTCACCAGAGCCCACACAGCGCGAGCGTGTCCCACCCCCAGGAAGGCAGAGCACCGGCCCCCGGCAGGGCAACCAGGCCACGGGAAACCTACGGCTAAAAGGAGGCAGACGGGCAGGGGAAGACGCAACCGGGCAAGCGGGAGAGCGGAGGGCACCGTGAAGCAGGGCCAAGCAATCCCAACATACAGCCGCCCTCCGTACGCGGGACACACGGCAAGAATGGAACGGAACAGCGCGACACCAGCAATGAGAGGGCCTCCCCCCAAAGCACCGACAGACGCGACGACACCCGCCCGACACGACCCCACTGCTCCTCCCACTCGGCGCCCAAAGCCACACACCCCGCCGCACTCACCGCAAGACCCGCAACAGAACAAACCCGACGCCAGACGAGCCCAAAAGGCAACGGGCAGTCACCCGCTCAGGGTCCAGGCCGGGGAGGGCGAAGGTCAGCGCAAGCAGCGGCCAACGAACAAAGAGGGTGCTTGACCCTCGCCCCCTGGGCTATATAGCCACCACTCCCCCAAGACACAGGAAGTGACATCACGGGGGGGACCACTGATCCTCCCAACCACTAGACCGCTCGGGGTCTGTGCCATCCTATGGCACTAAGGGTGGCCGCCCTCGTAGGTGGCCACCTTTTGGTGTCCCGGGGCAGCCAATCAGAAAGCGGCTCCGAGGGTGCTCACGGCGGCGGTACTGGCTCAAGCTGGATTAGCTGATGAGGGAATTACTATGCCGCCCAAACAGCTCGAGTGGGACAAACTTGAGAAAACTACTACGATCGGCGGTACAACAGAGACAGCAGCCGGGCGGGCTGCTCTGAGGAAAACACTGAATGGAGCCAAAACCCGGGACGCCACTCCCGCGGCTGGATCAAATGATGGGGAAACGTTGACAACCACAATGCGGGAGCAGGAAATACCCGGTACAGGCGCCGGTGCTATTAAACAACGGATAATTCCCGGAATTTTTGCAGGACTGAGAAAACCCTCCACCAAATCTTAGAATGCTGGGAAGGAGACAATACTGATAACGTTAATCTCTCTAAAGCGGCAGAACTAATTGACCCTGAACCAACGCAGGTAGACTGGGGAGATGCGGAAGCCTTAGCTAATACAGGGGTGAGTGACTTTGCTGATATCGACAAAGATGTGACTAAACTTGGAACTTTGTCTGGTGCGATGCACATGACAGACAGCATAGCCATATCCACAAAGTTGTTGCCAACTGCTACAATAGAGGAAGGCTTACGCACACAGAATATGGAGACATTTGTATTCTCTTAATGAGGATTCGGAATTATCTAATGTGAGTGACATTTCGGAACTTGAGAACTCTGGGACTGATTCTGATAGTCCTCCTTCTAATCCCACCATACAAAAACGACTCCCCTGTCTAACTAAACGAAGGAAAAAGTCTAAAAATAGCGGAACAATTGATGGGTCTGGGCAATCGGGATCTGACCATAGCCATCTTAAATGAGATTATTCAACTACGGAGCTGATGGATGGAAAAGGTGACAATGATAGTGGGAATATTAAAACAACCGAAAAGCTTGACAATGTAAATGAGACTCCCCTTTCAATGACTTTGATTTATGCTACCCTAAAACAAATACAAGGTGAGACAAGAGTAGAACATAAACGTGCTTCTCTTGCAACAAAAAAACTACAGGGTGCAATACGCAAAGTCAACAAATCTTGTACTGAGAACGCAGAGAGAACAACTGTTTCAGAGGAATGTGTGGTGGCTTTAGAAACTGGCGAAGAGATATCAACTCGGCAAACCCTCTTAAACGAATCACGATTGACCGACGTTATGTGGAAACTCGAAGATTCCGAAAATCGTCAGCGTCGCAACAATTTAAGACTCTTGCATTCCTGAATATGCTGACTGGAATGACATCAGAAGTTTTGTCCTACGTCTGATGAAAGAGGGCTTCCCAGAACTTGGGCAGTGGGATTGGGAGAAGGAAAACCAGGGGGTCCGTCGCTTCCCTCTCATGCTTAAAAATAAATATGACTCCAATAACTCTAATGACAAACCAAGAGCCATCTTAATCTTTTTTGGTAATTTCTTACTGCGCCAGGCAGTATCTGATAAAGCTAGGCCCGAATCAAGACGCTCTGTAGAAGGTTTTTCCTTTTTTGTAAGGCCAGACTTCTGCCATAGTACCGTAGAGAGAAGATGGAAGCTTCACCAGCTAATCTCTCCTTTCCAAAAAAGGGAGCAGATGCGTTCCTTCTCAGTCCTGAAAGGCTTAAAATCATCTATAAAGGCACCACAAGAATATTCACTTCAGAAGTCCAAGCTCAAGATTATTTGAATGACATTTCCGGCACAAAAGTCTCTACAGGACCTCAGGAATAGTGGAGTAAGTGATGATTAATGGATGACTCTGATTTTCTCGATTAGATGCCAATTTCTATTTTCCTCTCTATTTCCTATGCAATAGGTTTCTTAACCACATCATTGCTATCGTATATTCCCGCTGTGTGCTGCATTTCTCAAAATCCCATTGTTTGTGACAAGGTCAACTCTTCATAAGCACAGGGCAGGTAAAACCCATGAAGAGTTGACCTTGTCACATGCATGGAAGTGGTTAATGGGTTTGAACAGGATCCAGTAACGTGGTTTATGGGGCTTAGCGCTGGTGAGGGGATTTATGGAGGGGGGTGGATAGATTTTTTTTTTCTCTGTATATTCATTTTTGTCCCTCCCTTGATGGGACCAACTGTATGGGTGGCGGGGGGAAGCAACTTCATGCAGGAGGCATCACAAAGTCTGTGGACCTTTTTTGCTTTGGGGTATTTGGGTTGGGGTACGCGAAGGGGGGGACGCTTTTGTGTGTGGTGTTGAAGATGTCAAAATCAGTAGTTTTTGCAATGGTTATGATGAAAAACGGAAAGGAAAGCAGAATGGATAAGCTATATTCCTGCCCTTTTAAAAAAAAATGGTGTTAAATAAATTAAAGATTGCTTCAAACAATATCTGTGGCCTGAATAATCCTGTGAAAAAACGTAGGATTAATATAGATGTACAATACCTGAAAGCAGATATTATTTGTGGAGAAGTGTGGCTCAGGGTTTAGAGGCGGCAGACCCGGAAGCTGAGATCAGCCCTGGACCAGGGTTCAATTCCCCGCCTCAGCGGGTCTTGGGCTAAAAATTCCACGGACTCGATTATTCTCGCTCCGGTGCCTTCTCGACTCACGGGTTCACACTCTGCAACTCTGGGCAATTATTTGCTTAATCTCCACAACAGCCCCTCGTGGCGGGATGCCTGGCTTTCACCTTGTGGATACCCTGCCGGGGTTATCTCACAGGGGAATACCAGGACGGGTTCCCTAAGCAAGCGCCGGGAAACCCACTGCGGGTAGCTGTGCGCTATATAAGCTCAAATACATTTACATTTACATTCAAGAGATCGACATTGAGGCTAGTAGAGCTAAGATTAATGAACTTGAAGGATATCATTTAGTTTCGGCTACCACTCAAGGGTCTCGTACTAGAGGGGTAGCAATTATGCCAAAGAAGAATTTAGGCCTAAGGTCTTTACGCTACAAATCCGATCCATATGGCAGAAGGGTTAATACTCAATGTTGTATAGAGGGCTATGTTTTAACATTATGTTCTATATATGGACCGGTATTAGACGATCCGACTCTATTTGATTGGTTGAACATTGAGTTAGTAGGTTGGCCTCTTCCCGTTATCATTTGTGGGGATGCTAATATAAACTTAAGTGATCGAATTGGAGTAATTGGGGGGAGCTCGTATACGGGACCTAAACCTAAAGTTTTTAAAGCAATTTCGAATTTATGTAAAATTCACAGTCATTCAGACACATGGTCTAAACTGAATACTCAGGATGTGGGATATACTTTTTTCTACGCCCCACATAAGACTCATGCCAGACTCGATTACTTCTTTGTATCTCAAGAACTATTAATAAAACCAAATATCCAGAAATACCCACGGGTAATGTCCGAGCACAACCCACTAGTTCCAGAGATTTCGGTACAGACAAAAAGGCCCCCATTCCTCGTTGGATGTTTAATAGAGCTTTGGTATACGAAGATGAATACCGGCAACATATGAGGGAGTGGATTCTGCGGTTTTTAGAAGAGAATAGAGGAAGCGCCTTGGTCGAGATAATCTGAGATACACTAAAAGCCGGGATTAGAGGGGAAACAACTAGTTTTGGGTGGATTGCACAATTAAAAGAGAAACAATTTTTACGAGATCAATATCAGAAACTAAGTATGGTCGAAACCCAATTGATTCAAGCTATCTCTAGTAATCAAGGCATAGAACAGGCTCAAAATAGAGTTGCTACCACTAAATCAGCTATCCCAGAAACATCAGCAACTAAAGCGGTAGGGAAATATACTGCTTGGCGTACAAGTTTATATGAATGTGGGGAAAAAGTGGGCCATGTACTGGTGATGTGTGCGCGACCACGCACTACCCAGGGAAACATCTTAATAATAGAAAACCCAGGGAAGGGGCCGGTTACTGAATCTAGTGAAATTTGTGCTGCCTTTCACAGATACTTTCAGAAACTTTACCATGAAGATAATGATAACTGTGAGGATGCAATTATTAAATACTTGGATGGAATCGCTAGGGAGAAACTCACCCAAGAGGAACGAATAGCTCTTGAATCTTCTATAACAACTGAAGAAATTCAGGATGCCATTAGCTCACTGGCCAGTGTTAAGGCAGCTGGGCCAGATGCTATACCGGGAGAGTTCTATAAAATATTTACTCCATCGCTATTAGAAATGATGAAACAAGTGTTATTGAATGCCCAGAATTGTCTGGGGGTTCCGAACTCCTGGGAAACTGCCAATATAGTTATATTCCCCAAAAAGGGAAAACCTCCTAAGGAAATGGGGTCATATCAGCCTATTACCTTGATAAATAGTGATATCAAAATATACGCCAAGATATTGGCAGTCCGTTTGGCAGCTATAATTAAGCGATTAGTGTCACCTACACAACATGGGTTTGTACCTGGACGAAGTACAATAGAACATATCCAACTGGTCATCACCTTATTAGATGCTGCCGGCATCACAGAAGACCCTATCGGACTTATTCTGCTTGATGCGGAAAACGCGTTTGATAGGGTCTCCTGCCCATTTTTATGGGCAACGTTAAAGGATAGAGGAATAGGAGAGAAATATAATACAGCTTTAAGATCAATGTATCGTAGTCCCACAGCCCGCATTTCTATCATGGGGGAAATGACGGAATCAATTCTTATTAGCAGAGGGACTCGCCAGGGTTGCCCCTGCTCACCCTTATTGTTCACGGTCTATATAGACCCGTTGATTAGAAAGACAGAAGCCAATAATCTGATTGTGGGAATGCAGAGTATCGGGGGTAACACCAAAGTATTGGCTTACGCTGACAACCTTACCATAATCACTTCCAATCCTGAGATAGCTGTAAAGGAAATTGAAAAAGAAGCCGATCTGTTTGGGAAACTCTCCGGCTATTGATTAAATCAAAATAAAACACAGATCTTGATTGCTAATGGTCTTCAGTTAAACGATTTGTGTGTGGTTCAAAAAGTGGTTTATTTGGGGATAGAAATTACGGCAGATGTTTCCAAAAGTTATAGATAATAACCTAAACCCCTTAACTGTTAAATATAAAACGGAATTTGCTTGTCTAGAGAATTTGAAGCTCACACTGGTGGGTAGATGTAATATTATCAAAATGATTTTCTTTCCAAAGATCCTATAGTTTTTAAGGGTCTATCAATAATACCTGGTTTAACTAGATGAATCAACTTTTCTCCAGATTTATTTGGGCAAATTGCCGCCCTCACAGATCTTTTAAATTATTAACTCTATCTAGGGATAGAGGTGGGTGGGCAGTACCTAACCTTCAATTATATCGCTGGGCTGCAATGTTACAAAACATGGGGATACTGCTTAATGAAAAAAATGATTTAATAAGGGATAGCTCCTCTGTCTCTATTTTTTGAATTATTCTGGGAACTGAAGTTAGGGGGTGTCTTTTACGACACATCGATTTTAATTACTACAAACGGGTGAGGTTTAAAACTCTAATCTGTGCATTTAAGGTCTGGACCTCGGTCCACAAGAAGCTGGAACTTGGACGGTTCAATGCAAACACTCCTTTATAGTGGAATAATCTCCTTCCCTATGTTTTTAATGATTGGTATATGAAGCAATGGTATGATAAAGGAATTAGAACAAATGGAGATCTTCCAAATGGGTCTGATTTTCTATTGTTTGATACCATAAGGGATACTTTTGGGCTGGATAATCAGCAATTTTTTAAATACCTCCAATTGAAAGATTTTGTAATTAAAAAACTTGGGGGAACCTCCGGTTTCCTCAAAGTACAAGTAATGGAGATATTAGTCAAAGACTCAAGTACATTGGGGGGCTATACAAATTGATGAGTGATTTAATGCCCGATGACTTGACTAAACATGTGGATCGGTGGCAACATTTGTTAGGGATTGATCAGGGATATCGAGGATTCATTACATATGGCACCGACATCTCTTATGGCAACTAATCTAAAACTCCAATGCTTCAACAGGTGGTTTAATTTGTATATAACACCCTTTAAGATTGCCAAATAGGGTAGAGTTGCTGGATCTACTTGTCCACGTTGTCAATATCCTGCAGCCGACAACATGTCCTGTACTGGATATCTTGAAAAGTAGTGTTAGAGGTCTTTTTAACAAGAATACTTGGTATGGAAATTGATCTTAGCTCTCAATTGATTGTATTAGGGATAGGAGACACCCTTCCTCGGAATTTAAATCCCACTTTTTTATTTGTTGCCTTTACAGTCTTTAGGCTGTGTTTAGCCACTCACTGACTTGATCCTACCCCTCCAACTGGTCAGCAGTGGCTAGGAAGGCTCTTATCAATTTATAGATTTGAAAAAGCTATGTATGCCAGAAAAGGTCACAAACTGAGAACGAAAGGACTAGCCATTTGGGGTCCCTTTTTTCCTTTCTATTTTCCTTTCTTTTTCTCTCTTTTTTTTCTCTTTATCTCTCTTGTACAAACTGATGTAAATATCTGACATTCATACCATATGTATTTTGCCGTGGGTCGGGGTGGTGAGGGTGGGGGGAGAGAGTGAGAGTTAATCTGGAACCTTTTCTGTTTAATTGTATCTGGAGGTAATTGTGAAAATACTAGTAGTGCAGTAGTGCGAGAAAGTTAGAATAGTGAACAAACATGAAAGACGCGTGCAAGCGATATTACTATTTATGCCAACACCTACATCAGAAGTGCTAACCAACCTGCTGCCAATAGTAGTAATGATGCTATGAAAGGGCACATAATATACAATTTAAATGCTGCATGTGCTGTTATTATGCATAAAATCTGTGTGCTTCCCAATACCTAATTCAGACACATTAACTAGTTATCGAATGCTCACGTGATCAGATACATAGGGGGAAAATACATTTGATGGACACAATCGTGACTCACAGGCTAGTAATGCAGCGCACTCAAAACCCCCCAGGCCTTGCAAATACCACATGATGGCTTACAGGAGCAGAGGGTGAAGAGTGCACCGAGGATAGTCAAAACCTGCATAAACTGCCTGATTTGTCAGAGCATCACGTGTTCCATACTTCCTTATTGCCTGAACACAGCTGGATCATTTTTGCACGAGCTGCTGGCACTTACAACGGACCGTCTAGCACAACCCCTGCAGGGAATGGAACACTGCCTGCTTCCAGGTGTCCTGCAGTCCCAGCAGTGTGAGGCATAATGAAAAGCGCTATAGGGGCCTTGGGAAGATTCTTCAGGTCAAGGTATCGGAAATTTATAAGAGAATAAAAAAACTGGATTGTGCTCCTGTCAGGATCTGAACATTTGAGGTACAATAGTATCGGACGCCCAGAATGGAAGACAAAGGGAATTCTTATGTGGAATACCATGACTCGCCTCTAACACAGGCATCAACATGGCGTATGAAGGGCAAAAAACAGTTTTGTGAACACTGCCCTTCATTTTGCATTGTGAACCATGCACTAATCGGTTACATTGCAGAATGCACAGTGCAGATAGTAAAACCACCATCTCATTGATATGTGTGACGCAGGAGGCATTTTGATACCCCCGTGCATGCTTATTAATACAGGAATGGAGGTCGGTCAGCAGCAGCAGACTCCATCCTGCAT
>NW_028245902.1:0-73774 GCF_964263255.1 Lissotriton vulgaris | reverse complement strand
AAAATGGAAAGAAGTTTTTACACAATTTCACTGCTCACATGGCTGCTCTCACTGGTGCATCTGTGACTGACATCTTCAGCTCCCTTCATCTCGGCAGCCAGTGCCACAACCCTCGGTTCTAGCTCCACAGACTTCTGCTCAGAACTGCTCCTTCTCTCTGTGGTGCATCTCTGGGTGACATCTCTAACTCCCCTCATCCCTGCAGCCGGTGCCAGGACCCTCGGTTCTACCTCCTCCGACCTCTGCTCTGACCTGCTCATTCTCTCTGGTGTGACTGACATCTCCAGCTCCCTTCATCTCTGCAGCCAGTGCCAGGACCCTCTGATCTACCTCCACAGACCTCTGCTCTGACCTGCTCATTCTCTCTGGTGTGACTGACAACTCCAGCTCCCTTCATCCCTGCAGCCGGTGCCAGGACCCGCGGTTCTACCTCCTCCGACCTCTGCTCTGACCTGCTCATTTTGTATGTATGTATGTATGTATGTATGTATTGGCATTTATATAGCGCACTACTTACCCGTAGGGTCCATCAGGCATCCTACAGTAATTGATTCTTGCAATTAATTTGTGGAACAGAATTCAATCATAAAGGATACAAGGCTTTTAGATTTCTAAGCATGGAGCTCTACACAACATGTGACATTTGTGATGACTTTATTATGTCATCCATAGGTGGCATAGTTGTGAATGATCAAGTATAAGGAGCACACACATCTGCCTAAGATGTGGCCGGGAGGGAGGTGATTTTTCCCACGTCATCTGGTCCTGCCCGACGATTCGGACCTACTGGTCCGAGATCATGCATGAGTTAGATGAGGTGCTGGAGACCTCGCTACCGCTAGACCCTAAATGAGTCCTGCTGGGTATGACCAATGATGTGGATCGGCACGCCCACTATGGATTTTCTTGGTTCTGGCCTTGGTGGTGGCTAAGAGGGATGTGGCAAGGAAATGGGGGGCGAAGGACCCGCCGCAGTTGGACGAGTGTCGAAGAGGATTAGATCTACATATGGCGGCTGAAAGAGTCACATATAAGGCACGTGGATGCCCTAAGAAATTTGGAAGAATTTGGGGCAGATGGAGATGATATCATGGCCTTGATGGGGGACTCTGATTTGAGACACAGGGAGGGGGAGTCCTCATGGATGGGGTCGACAGATGATCTCGGCATCACAAACTGGGGCCTGGGAGGGGCACAGGGGAGATCGCCTGAATTGGACAAGAAAACACTGATACTGATGGGATTGCATGGTGGGTGAGGTGGATACGGTGATCGATGATGACACGACTGTACTGTTGTTATATGATAAAATGCAAATAAGAATGTTTTTCAAAAAACAAAAGTATAAGGAGCACATTCTCTGTAGAAATGGCTTTGTGAGTAAAACAGGCAGCAGCAACAAATACTGAAAGGTTCAGCCGGAGTCTTGCTTGGGAATACTTGCAAAGGTTTGTTTAAAACTGGACTTAGGGACATTGTTCAGCACCTTTTGACTGGTTCACAAATGGGGATAATCATTTTGACATATTTCATACACATAGACTAGGTGTAAGAAATTGAATTATGTGAATGAATGAATTGAAATATTGATTCAATTACTAATCAATATTCATAAAAGTCAAAATACATGATAAAATTAACAATCATAATAAATTAAAAACTATATAAGAAGAGATTAAAAAAACCTAAAGAGCATTCCAAAACATTTAAATCGGAACGGCTCACATCAGTATGACAAAATTGGATTCAAAACACAATTTACAAGCTCAGGGCAGCATTCAATTGTAAGGCATTTTCCAGAAAAGAGCCCACAGCAGTGACAACAGCCAGTTCAGCAAGCAGCTGGAAGTAATAAAAAGCCATACTTATGAATGAATAAGCACTTATAGCATACACAGCTATCCTAAGGAATTCCAGCTCTGATAGAAGCCCCAGATTTTAATTTCCCCTAGAGAATTGATTTGTTTTACTGAATAAGGTAAAATGTTCACGAGTCTAAGGCGAAGTCCCATCACAGGGGCATAAGGATATTGTACTAGGATCAAACTGTCCTGGTGTGAAACAAAGCCTATGCCGGGTGGCCCCCGGTCGAAACTTGGCTAGAAAAGACCTCTCCCGTGGACTTTCAACGACGAAGAGATACGGCTCATGGCCAACATAGCGTTGGCTGCTCATACACGCTCTCGCGGTTGGCTCCTCCAGTGCCGCGTTCTCTCTCTTCTCAGCTGCTTGACTAAGGAACGGCTCTTGAACCTTAGGGCCATCCATCTAACTAATCTAGAGGGGAGGGAGATGCAATTCTGAGCATCCCAATGAAGCAGCAAGATTTTTAATAAACTCCAGCCATGGGATTTTATGGCCACACTCACACCACAGAAAATCTAAAATTACTGCCCTATTAAATGCTGTTATCCACAAGAGCAGTGGGGCTAATTTGACTTGGTTTTCCACATATCACAAGTCAAGCTCATCGCGTATAAAGGGGGTTGAGCTTGAAGGGAACGCCCCAAGTAATTTTCTTTAAACACTGGTCTCCTCCTGTTGTACATTAGGGCAGCTCCAATACCCCAGATGGCAGCAGCTTATGTGAGGACCGTTAAAATTAAATTTGTATACATTTGTATTAGTGGGAGAACTGTTTTGCTACCTATCCTTAGGGAAAACCCCATTAAAGCACCACAAGCCTGGTTAAAATGCTGAGTTCTATTGGCCAAGCATGAGGTCCAGGCATTCTGCTGGTCAAAGGTAACTCCCAGATAAGTAAATGAGCTTACCCTTGAGATGACCTTCCCTTTGCTGGGTATTGGTCTTGATGTTTGTCCGACATATCATATAATGGATTTTAGCGATGTTTACATCAAGTTCAACCTCGTCCATAAAGTTAACGAATAGGTCCACCAACCCTTTGAGACCATTGAAGGTACAAGATAATAATACCGCATGGTCTGAGTAACAATGTCGGGAAAGGGTGAGGTTTTGATTTGGGGCACGTCCTCTCCATTGAACACCAGGAAATTATCCAAACCATTTGTGTATATTAGAAATAAATGGGGCGTCAATACACAGCCCTGTCTAACATCTGCAGAAGGCAGATGGAATCCGTGCATTCCCCCTCTAGGCCATACCTAACAGAGGCAGCGATATCAGAAGGAAAAGCCCCTAAGAAATCAATTAATTCCTGGTACACACCCCGCCCGGCCAGTGAGAGCCACAGCTTTCAGGGCCGGACTAGGAACTGAAACCAGCCCTGGCAAACTGATTGGCCAGGCTCCCCTTGGGGGGAAGGGGGTGCAGCCGTGCTCTTTCCTAAGGCCGACTTTTTTACCGGGGCTGATATTCCCCCCCCCCCCCCCCCCCCCAGTCACTAAAACGGCTCCCAAGGGTCCAAAACCAGCCCCCACAATGGCGGCCCATTGGTAAAACGCCCGGTGCCTGCTACGGCCAGTCCGGCCCTGACAGCTTTGACCCGTTAACCTGCTCAAATGTACTGCTCAGGTCCATGAATGCTAGGTCTATATACCCTTTTTTTGCCCCTGCATATTTCTCTATCAGCAGATTGAGATTTAGGCACTGTTCTTGCGTTGCGTGCCTCTTCCTTCTCTAAGCCCACACTGAGTGGGGCTAAGAATGTTATTAAGTTGGGCCCAGTCATCTGTGCTTTTCAGAAGAACTCTGCCCACAACTTAAATGATGAAATTTAAATAGTGAAATGGGCCTATAGCAACATGGATCCTGTCTGTTTAGTATTTCAAAGACTGGTCTGATAGTGGCAGCTTCCAAGGATCTAGGGATCCCCTCTATGGCAACTGCAATTAGAACCCAGAATGGTATGTTTGTTTATAGAGATCAAAAGGGATCCGGTCAGGACCGGGGGCCTCACCGGACGTGCTGGCCTGTGTGGTGGAGAAGTGTGGCTCACTGGTTAGAGGAGGCAGACCCTGATGCAGAGGTCAGACCCGGGACCAGGGTTCAATTCCCGACGCGGCAGGGTCTTGAGCTCAAAAATGTCCACGGACTCGATAATTCTCGCCTCGGTGCCTACTCGAATCATGGGTTCACACTCTGCAACTCTGGGCAATAGCTTGTTTAACCGCATCGCTGCTGCAGTTATTTTTGCGCTGTGCGGCTGTTTTCTAATCACCGCCTTACATGATGAGCTCAGCTCGTCATCCGCACACGTCACCCGTGGCTGATGACGAGCTGAGCTCGTCATCAGCATCAAAGGGGTTAATCTCCACTACGGCCCACCGCGATGGGATGCCTGGTCTTCACCTTGGGGATCTCGCAGGGAAAGCCAGGATGGGTTCCCAAAGCAAGCGCTAAGAGACCTGTCGGTGATTTGGCGCCATATAAATCGAAATTAACATAACATAACATAACATATGGCAGAGATGACCTCCTCCAGTGCAAAGCTGATGCACAAGGGAAACAATGTGCCACCTCAACACTATCCCCAGGGAGCACCAGTCCTGGCGAATAGATCCATTCAACATGTGGCCCTATTGCTCTGGAGGTATATATGGGCCCATAGTCATCAGACAGATAGGGAGAGAACTTCTTCGCTTTAACTACCTCCCAGAGCCCCTTTGCATCACCGGAGTTAGAGGATGGACTAGATGGGCCCAAGCATCCTCTTTCATGGTTTGTTTCTCCTAATAAATAAAATATTGCTGTTTCTCCCTGGAGGACAAGCTAGTATCTCCACATATCCAGTGACATACTTTATTTTGCAACTGTGAAGTGGTGTCCTCAATGGTGGAAGCTAGAGTCAGAACCCCCCCTCATTATAACAACATCAGGAATGCATGTGGGCGGAAGGCTCAGAGTGGCAGAACATTCACCTCTTGGGGCCCTACACTTAATCCTCATACGTGTCCCCTGTTCATCCCATGCTCACACTGGTTACTCATGGTTGTTGCTGTGTTGCTTTTGGCCAATATGGGTGCCCTGCTGGGGGTCCTCTTGTTGTATCAGCATTATTTGTAGGTAAACCTAGGCGGAGAACGGGTACATTTTCCCCCTGATCAACTTCATTATTCCCTAAGGCAACTGGTTGATCTATATGCTCAGAAGAAAGCCCACTAACTGAGTCACATTTCTGTAGCAGTGTGGGGATGGCTAATTCCAGATGGTGCTATTTTTCCACTAGAAGGGGTACACACTGGCTATCGTGGGTTTTCCATTTGTCCAAAATAGTATCCCACCTTAATGGTGATTGAAACTCAACATCTACCTTAGGCCTGGGTGGACCCTGTTTCCTTGGATTCCTGGCAGGGGGTTTCCTTCCAACAGAATGCATATATATACATTTTCTTTTAGCTAGAGGGGAATGATCACTAGCATTCAAGACATCTGCATCACTTTGCCGTAATGAGACCCCGTCAGCGGGCATAGGCAAGTTGGTAATACAACTGGGACCAAGCTATCCCCTCCCAGTGAGTAATGAGCACCATTTATCTGGTAATAGTGCGAGTCATTCGTACCAAGTAGGAGTCAAAAGTGTTCATTAGGGCTTTATCGCCCACGTCCTTGGTCTTGTCCATATCTAAATGCAGTTTTTGTTGCTCATGTACAGTCTTTCACCAAATCAGGGTTCACTCAGAAAATAAAACTGAGGCAAAAATAAAGAAGGGTTGCCCAGCTCATCCTCTTCCAGGGTATGACGGGCGCAGGATAGGCTCGCCCTTGGCACAGGCTTTACCCGACTATGTTCCTTTCCCCAGAAGCCCGCGACGCACTTTCAGGTGCAGGAAGAGGGCCTGACCTCCTCCTCCCCGGTAGATGTCGCCTCCTGGTGCAATGAGGGCTGGGGCTCTGAGTCCCTGGATGTGGTATGCCAGTACTCTTTGGATTATGTGTTGGATGGGGTGACAACCATCTCAAATAATAATCACAACTCTTATCATGGTGAAGCACAAGAATCACTAAATACACCAGTGCTTAACACTCTGGTAACCTTGCACATGGCAGTCAAACTTGCATTAGAGGCAATGTGTTAAGTATGTATGCAACACGCAGACAGTAATTAAGTGAAAATTTCACACAGGAAAAATTCCAAAGCAGTTTAGAAAAATAGAGTAAATGTTAATAAATAAAATGACACCAAAACTACAAAACTTCAATCAGTAGAACTTGAGTTTCCTTTTTTTTTTTAATTTTAAGGTAAAAATAGTGCCAAAAGGCACAACGCACCAACTTCAGGTATCTGGTTATGCTGGACTGAGACAAAGTCACAAGTTCAGGCTGACTGCGAAGGAGCACGGGCTGGATAAATGACAGGCTGGATACACAGCGAGTGGACAAGTTCGTCCCGCTGGAAGCTTTACCTTCTGACTTTGATGGGAAGATGCGATGGGGCTCTGCACTATCCTATGTGACACTGTGTTGGTTCCGGTGAGGCTTTCAGTCTGCGACTGCGCCTTTCTGTGGGGTCTCTTTGTTCCTTGGAACTGGATCTGGTTAAGCCTTCAGTGTTGAGCTGCATAGCGTGACTCTGCAGAACCTTGTCTCGAATCCAGTGAGGTTTCCAGTCGGGAGCTGTACATCATGCATCTGTGTTGTTCCATGTCGCTTGCCGTTGGACCGGGTGAAACCATCAGTTATTCAGGGTGATGGGTATCTAGCTCCAGTCAAGGGTCAAGGACCTTGAGGACAGCCCTTAGGGGTCAGGAATTACTCCAGCAGAGGTGGTCCAGCTGTACTCCAACAACCCTCAATACTCATCTCGCTTATTTCTACTCATCCGTGGGGCCCATAGCACCGTGAGTCACACACACACACACACTACTCCTGAATCAGTGAAAAAGAAGGCGAGCTGCTGGTTAGCGGGGATCCTAGATTCTATACTTTATGCATTATATACATTTCTAAAATTTCCGATATGTTCACCTGTTTATAAGGAAAACCATGCATCAAGGTACTCGGCTATTTGGTCGATGGCCCAACTAGTAGAAGTTAGTTGATGGCGATTAAGAGCAGCTCAATCACAGTAATCCCATGAACTTTTAACGTTTCAATTCTGTCATGACATTAAAATATAAATCGGACTCGAGTTTAGAGTTTCAATAGTTTATCTACTTCCTTTAGGAATGGAAATTTTGCAATTTATTTAGTCAAGCAAAATTAAAGCATTTTATTTAGTACATGTTAAAGAAATGAAAATTAGAAACGCATATTACCCATCTGTCATAAGCAAATGACAGAGTCGCACAGATTCCCAAAACTGTCTCTCTAGTCTCCTCAATGCCTCGTTTCCAAAATAAAAACCCTGCAATTGATCATCTCTTCTGCTCCATCAAAGTTAAAGTCTAAAAATATTTCAAAGTCTCTAGCACCATTAAATTGTCCAAACCGACAGCATGCCGTGGTGCAAAATAAAATCTGTGGAACAACCTTTTTTTCTCCCTTTTATGCAAGCTCTTTTATACCCTTTTTCTCTAACTATCTAACTTCAAATTGAAACTTTTAGAGTCCATAGTTATTTCTAATTGGTCCATTAGAGGGGTGGTGATGATCACCTCATGCACTCCTTGTTCAAACCAGTTTGCCTTTTAGTAATGTCATCCTGTAATTCTTTCCCATGGCATTCATCTCAGATTTGTGCTTGTCATTCTCCCTTTGCAACACTTTTCGTTATTATTTTTTATTACGCTTCCTTTCACACGGTCTTAGAAGCAGTCATCCTTTGGCATGTATCTGTGTCCTAGGCCACGCTGACCTTGACATCACTCACTCCGTGCAAAGGCCATTCTATTCACACGTTCTACTCTCAGCGCATGCGTGGAGGCCATCTGTTCCCGAAGTGATGTCAATAATTCAATAAACTGCCATTTTCCCTGGCCAGGCCATGCAGGCTTCCATGGGAACTAATGCGAAAACAAACACAACAGAAATTAGATTGAGAATTATAGCCCTTCTGTATACCTCCAGCCATACTAATTATTCCAAGTTAGTTGTTACCTAGCAAAAGCAAACAAATAGCGTCATTTTACTTACCAATTGTATTTTCTCTTGCCACAAAACTTTTATATCGAGCACAATTACACATGCTTATTTTATTATAGCTCTATATTAGTATGACTATTTTTATTAGCATATTATTTTCGCAAAACAGCAATTAGTTTCCCATGTGTAATGTAAAGTCTATAGGTTTATTTTTGTTGATCAGTTTACATGCTTCACTCTGGTAATGTCGTTATAGTTATGGTGGATTAACTTTACAAGGGGTACACAAACATTTTTGTCACTCCCCTGCTCCGTCAACTCCCCCCTTTGGTAATTCTATCACCACAAATCATCCCAACTACATTTTCTAAGAATATGTTTCAGGTTCTTCAGTTTAGACTTTAGTATATTTCATAATCTGTCCTCTTGATTTTCCATGCATTTTATCTTAGATCTCTTCTAACTCAATTTCACCCATTTCTCGTTCTTTTAGCTTATACTTTTCTATATCTATTTTTCTTTTTCTTTCAGCTCTTTTTCTTTTTATACAAACATATCCTAATCTCAACATTAATACTATCATCATTACTACTGTTACTGGTATTATTATTTTCCCTATTATTGAGCTACCTATTTCTGCAAACTATTTCTTTACAGTAGAAAAACTCCTACCAAGTTTCTCTAGAACACCATCAAACTCCAGTGGGATCATTTCTTTGTGTGAATCAGTAATGATTCTGATATACCTTTGAATGTTTTGACTTTTATCAGGAATATAAGCACAACAATGTTGCACTTTCAATATTCCGCAGAATCCTCCCTCTTTTGCCAATAAAATATCAAGAGCAAGTCTATTTTGCATTACCATAGCTCTCATCGCAACCATTTCAGTGTTTACCATTAAAAATCCTCCAGCTATACTTGTTGATAAATGATCTACTATTGTTGACAAAAATTTCACCTATTATTTCTAGAAAACTCTCCCTCCTCCTACGTGTTAATGGTTTACCTATTTCATGAATTCCATTTTTAGGAAAGACCAGACCTACATAACACGTTCCGTACCAATGATCAGGCAACCTATAATAAGCTTTGTTACCACATACAAAATATAGTCCAGGAAAAACAGGATCATTTCCCGCTTTAAATCCCCATCCCCCAATAATTCTATAAGTGTCTTTACATTCACTTGCTCCCACAAACTAACTGTCATACATTGTATTATCTCGTCGAATACACAATTTTCCTTGTTGGGGAAGATCTATTCCCAAGGCTACATCAATATTCAATGATTGTGGTTTCCATTTACTTGCAGTAGCTTTTCTTTGACATACTAATCTCCTGTATTCTGCCATTTCTAAAAATGCTTTCTCTGCTTTCTTCAATGTGCATGTTAAATTATTCATAAACGCATATTCTATAGTCAATTCATTATCATGTTTCACTTTGTCATTCTATTTACTACAGGGACTTTAGCAAAAATGTCATCAACATCAGAATATTATTACTCCAATTTACCAGTTTTGTAAAACAGACTAGTTAATACACTACAAGTCATTCCATAAGTGAGAGGAAGATGGTAATACGTTATCCCCTCCGATACAGATGCAGGCAACTGCATGTAGACGTACCAGTCTTGAACATCCATAGTTTCAACATACTCTCTTAACAGTCTAGAAAAAACATTGTTTGAAAAATCATTAATAGATCTATCTTTGTGGAATTCAGTTTTATCTGCAAGTTCTACATTATTCTTTACATCATGTATCTTTTCACTCTTATTGTCACTCTGTTTACCATATGAATGCTCAAAACTTGAATGAAACGGAATTAATATAGCTAAAATAAGCCATATAAGTATTAATAGACCTGTACACATTAACCACATTCTACACCATTTAAGTAACATACCACATTTAGATGTATTACTATAATTTGCAGGAATTTTTGTTTTATTTAGTACTTAATATGAACTCTTTAACTGTTGCTCCTTCTTTAGAATGTCTTTTCACTCCTTTGCATACAAAAATGTGTCCTTTAAATCTTTTATTTGATAATGTCACTTGTTCTTTTGTTTTCATTGACTTTTTCTTTCAATTTATGATCCTTTATTTCTTCATTTAAACACAGTCCTTTTTCCTTTTGCCTTTATCACTCATCAGAGTTACTTTCAATCTCTTGACTGCTTTCAACTACTTGTATGTCAGGCAATGAGATATATACCCATTCAGGTGATTTATCTTTTTGATTTGGTCTCCTTACTCTCTTGGGTCTTTGCAACATGTCTTTATTTTCTTCTTGTTGACCTTCTTGACTTGTTATTTCATTCGCTTGTTCTTTTAGATTTCCATTTACATGTATCAACTTAAACTTTAGTCCTTCAATTTCTGAAGGCCAATTCTCTCCTTTTCTGGGCTTTTTAATCACAGGCTCTATTGTTTCACGTTGAACTTTCCAAGCCGTTTTTCTGGGACTTTTTCTCAAAGCAAATTCTCCTTCACTTTCAGCAGACTCGGTTTCAGAACTTTTATTACTTATTCGTATTTTAAACTTAATGATTTCTGGTTCAGGTTCTGAATCTTGTCTTTCTCTTGTTAGTTCAGTGCTTTTACAAGGAACTTCTGCATAACTTGTGCTTGGAATCTCATCCTTATCGTGAGTTACTTCCTTTTTTCCAGTTTCAAAATCAATGTTCCTTTTCTCTGAACTTTCTGCTTGATTCTCAGGTTTTCCACTTTTACCAGTTCTATCCTGCTCTTTTTCAGTGTCTAAACTGGATTTTGATGCTTCCAGATGTCGATCTTCAAGATCTGGAATTTCAATTATTTCAGTCCCGGTTTCTGATGCTGAATTGTGTCTGATATCTCCAGATGTCGCCTCACAGGTCGATCTTTCTTACCTGGAACTTTGTCTGTTATCTCTTCTGCATTAGAGTCTGAACTTTCATCTGCTTCTTCCAAATGCTGATTTTCAGGTTCCGGTACTCATGTGGTGTGGCTGGCGTGTACCCACCTCTTCACACCTGCACATTTTACTGCAGTAGTGCTGACCAGAATAACTTGTCTTGGTTTATTCCAGCGAGAAACCAGGCAATTTCTCCTTCTCTGTACTTTTATTCGGACCCAGTCTCCTGGACTCAAATCATGAATTGGATGTTTTTCCTGAGTACACGCATCAGTTCCAACCTGGTAAAACACAGAAGTTATGGTGTCAGACAGATCTTTACAGTAATCCAATATAATTTCATCATTTATAGATAGCAGTTTGTTGACAAGTACAAATGCTTGTCTCATTATTCGTCCCATCAGTATCTCATGTGGACTTAGGCCTGTTTTTCTCTCTGGAATGCTTCTTAAGGTCATTAGAACAAGTGGTAAAGCATCAGGCCATTTCAGTCCAGTGGCCAAACACAGTTTTCCAAGTCTGTTTTTGATTGTTCGATTAACTTGCTCAACTACCCCTGATGCCTCTGGTCTGTAAGCACAATGCAGCTTTTGACAAATATCCAGTGCTTCACAAATCAACTGTATCAGTTGGTTTTGAAAGTGACTTCCTCTGGGTGATTCATTTGTTACTGGAAATCCGAAACGTGGAATCACTTCCCTCAACAGAAGTTTTGCTACCGTTACTCCATCATTTCTCCTGGTTAGGAAAGCCTCAACCCATCGTGAAAACAAACAAATGATCACGAGTACATATCTCAGGCGCTTACACAGTGGCATCTATATAGAGTCCAACTGCATTCTGGTAAAAGGACCACCCTCCCTTCCTATGGTTTCCAAACTCACAACAGTTTTTCTTCCTGGATTCAATTGTTGACAAATCAAACACCTTTGACACATGCTTTCAGCAACTACACGGAACTTGGGATTATTCCAAGTCTGCATGAAAAGTCTAATCATTGCATCCCTGTCAATGTGTACTTGACCATGATACATTCGGGCCATATTAGAGATCATGCTATCAGGCATAACTGGTCTTTCATCTTTGTCTACCCTAATTTCATCTTCCTCTCTTTATCTGCAGCCTGATTTTATGCATCTGTATTTTTCCTCGTCATATGCCTCTTCTTGTAATTGTTTAACTTCCTGCCAAGTCTCAACTATATTAGTAAGCATTAAAGGACTTGAAACATGTTCCTTTTCTCTGTCCCGATTGATAGAAGCTACATTTCTTGTACAATATTGAGCTATTGTATCCGCAAATCAATTACCTTCAGTGACATAATCATCTCCATTTTTTTGAGCAGCGCACTTCACTACTGCTATACTTTTTGGCAGCTGTATCGCCACAAGCAACATTTTCACAAACTCACCATTTCTGATTTGTGATCCTGCAAAGGTCATACAGCCTCTTTGGGACGACAGTTGTCCATAATCGAGGACACCTCCAAATCCATATTGACTATCAGTCACTATGGTGACTCAGACATTTTTACTCAATTTGCATGCTCGAATCAAAGCAATTAGCTCAGCCACTTGGGCAGAACGTATTCCTTTCAAACAAGATGCTTCCATGACATCTGCAACTGTACACACAGCATATGCAGCACTCAAAGCTCCTTCATCTGTTCTTAAACAGGAACCATCCACAAACAATAAATGCGGAGAAGTGTGGCTCAGGGGTTAGAGGCGGCAGACCCGGAAGCTGAGATTGGCCCTGGACCAGGGTTCAATTCCCCGCCTCGGCGGGACCTGGGCTCAAAAATTCCACGGACTCGATAATTCTCGCTCCGGTGCCTTCTCAACTCACGGGTTCACACTCTGCGACTCTGGGCAATAGCTTGCTTAATCTCCACAACGGCTCCTCGCGGTGGGATGCCTGGCTTTCACCTTGTGGATACCCTGCCGGGGTTATCTCACAGGGGAATACCAGGACGGGTTCCCTAAGCAAGCGCCGGGAAACCCTTTGTGGGTAGCTGTGCGCTATATAAGCTCAAATACATTTACATTTACAATCTGATTCATCCAAAGGTTCATCTTTAATGTCAGGTCTTCTCTTGGTACAATATTCGAGCACATCCAGACACTTGTGATCAACATCATCTTTGACTTCCACATCCAAAGCATCAGGCAACAAGGTGGAAGGATTCACATTGACACATCTTGCAACGGTCACATTGTCTGCACCCAAAATCAATTTTTCATACCTAGTCAGATGATTATTCGTCATGTATTGTGTCTTGGTTCGGGTAAGGAGTATTTCCACTGAATGTGGCACATACACTTTAACCGGATAACCCATCACAATCCCTTCACTCTGTTCCAAGCTCACACTTGTAGCAGCTACAGCTTTCAGACACCCAGGCAATGCTTTTGCTACTGGATCCAAAACTGCTGAAAAATATGCAATGGGTCTTCTCATTCTTCCATGTCTCTGAATCAGAACTGATGATGCACATCCTTCCCTCTCACTGCAATATAGTTCAAATTCTCTTTCATAATCAGGCATACCTAGTGCTGGTGCTTCGCATAAACTGTTTTTCAATTTTTCAAATGCTTCCATTTCCTTTTCATTCAGCACTATAGGGTCTTTTACATATCCTTTTGTCAATCTCTTTAAAGAATTTGCAATCAGTGAAAATCCACTTATCCATTGATGACAGTAACCAACCATACCTAGAAACATTCTCACTTGCTTCTGTGTTTTTGGTGGATTCATCCCTCTGATAATTTTTATTCTCTCTGAGGTCACTTTTCTCACTCCCTTTCCAACCTTCTGACCTAAATATTGTACTTCCTGTTGACAAAACTTCAATTTTGATGGAGACACCTTACGTCCTCCTTCTGCCAAGTGATTTAACAGTGCAATAGTATCTGAAATACAACCTTCTTTGGTCTTTGATGCCACTAACCGGTCATCAATGTATTGCACCAATACAGATTTTTCTGGCATGTTCAAATTCTCTAATGACTTCTTCAGTATCTGATTAAAAATGGGAGGACTCTCAGTATACCCTTGAGGAATTCAGCATCATGCCAAAATACGCTCGCCAAACCAGAAAGCAAAAATTGGCTGGCTGTCAGGATGTAATGGAACCGTAAAGAATGCATTACACAAATCAATCACAGTATACCATTCTGCATCATGCGGAATTTGATATAATATCACTGCTGGATTTGGTACAATCGGACAACATGGAACAACTATTTTATCCACCTTTCTCAAATCCTGTACTATTCTAAAAGTGCTGTTGGCTTTTTCAGCCTCATAATAGGTGAATTACATGGACTGCTCATTATCTCTTTCAAGATTCCTTGCTCAATCATTTTGTCAATCACTGAGGTTACTCCTTCAATTTTTTCTGGTGTCAATTTATATTATGGGACATTTGGGTATATGGCATCTTCCTTTACAGTAATTGCTACTGGACTTGCTCCTTTTATTAGCCCTATTTCTTCTCCTGTGAAGTCTCACACCTCCTCTTTTACTGTTTCTTTTAATTCAAATGGGATTTTCTCTCTGTCAAATACAGGGAATGTTTCACTTCTTTCTGAATCAATTATTGACATGGTCATTTTATACAGACTATCATCATCTGCTGTTTGGAAAGCTATGATATCAGGTGAACATGAAGATGAAGATGAAGATGAAGGTGAAGATGGCACAGTTCATTTTACACAGTATGTCGCTTCCAAGAAAATTCACAGGACTGCTGTCACATACTACAAAACGATGCATTTCTTTGAAAGTACCAATTTCCACTTCCACTGGTTGTGTTAGTGGGGTTTCAATCTGCTTGTTTGTCACACCTATATCTTGGATTATGTCTCCAGAGAGAGGAAGGTTTTGAATTTCTACTGATCTAACTTTTCCATTCACAAAAGGGCCAGATTGATCTACCACCAGAGTTGCGCCAAGCACGCACTCCACTTCCTCTCCTAGGCACCGTCATAAACTCTCATCTGATTCATTTCTATCCAATCTCAGCCAAAACTGTGGAACCGCAGTCACACGCCGTCATCTTTTTACCTGCTCTCCTCCCCAGGATCCTGTCTCTGCACTGTATCTCTGAAGATTAACACTCTGTGGGAGAGGTGGTAGTGGCACCTGAATTTGCTGTGTGACTACCTGCTGCTGTGGTGGGGACTGTTGATTTACTTCATTCTGCACCTGCGGATTCAATGATTCAATGATTTATTTTCCGGATTAACTTTTGGGGGCAATTTACACTTGTTTTTCCAATGCCTTATCTATCCGCAATTATGACATGGCCATTTCTTTTTAGCTTCATCTATATTCATTTGTCCTTTTCCCTTACTCACATTATTTCAAAATTTTATCTGACTCCCATCATTAGTCTGATTAGTAAATCGCGCTTCGTCTTGTTCCACAACCTTTACCTGTGCTCACATTGCTTTTTCTTTTAACTTACGCTGCCTAGCTTCAATATCATCACTGCAATATTTCGAATATCTCAGAATTTCATCCACTGAGCTGATTGCAAGCACATCATATGGTGTCTTATCATATCTCCTATTTGAGGTCTTAAACCAAATACAACCATATACACAAAATGACTCAATTCAATTCAAAGTCTTTATTTCGATTGAGTTTTACAATCATAAAAAGTGCATAGTAAAAAAAAGATTACATCAAGACTTATTTTTTTTTTTAAAAGATTGTCACATACACATTACTAACGGAAAGGTAAGAAACATTACAAATTAAAAAGGACGGTTGATATCTATTAAATAGGGATTATAGTGGTAACTCAGGTAGTTGTAAGCGGATTTTCAAACATGCTTTTAAAAAACAAGCTATACATTTAGCAGCAAATTGAGTTTCTAAAAACTGTAAAGCCAGGAGCGCAGGCCTGCATCTTCTCAGGCCCATTTGTCGGAGGAGAGGAATAATCCAACGTTTACGTGGAGTCTCATAGTAGCTACAAAACAATGTTACATGTAGGGTAGACTTATGTGCGATTCCATCGCAGGGACATCTAATCAATTCGTGAGACCAGTTTGAAACCCCAGGAAAAGAAACAAGACGGTAAAAGGAGTCGAAACGAAACCTGGTTAAGACATACTTTTCATGGTTTGACAGAAAGAAGGACAAATACAACTGAATGCCAGGTGAGGTTTGTATCATCAGTAGATGAGTGTTTGTACGTTTGCCAATCTCTGTGCATAAACGTAGATCTCTAAGGTGATTAACACACAGACTCTTCAAGGCCTTCCTGGATATATCAAAAAGTGAGGAGGGGTCAGTAAAAAACAGTAAGCAATTTAAATCTTTCAGGAAATTAAAAACATACAGTAACCATGGAATCTTTTTCCAGTAAGCCAGGGATAAGCAGTCAGTTATTAAAGACCGAGTAAGGTGGTATTGCTCTTTAGTCCAAATACGGTGCCATAGGAGGATCAGCTGGTATCTGATGGTATCTGATAGATTATCCAGGCCGAGCTCAATATGGCAACCGTAGGTTGGGGCGCTTTGAGGGAGCGCAAGAACGTATTTCAAAAACCCATTTTGAATTTTTTGGAGCTCACCGGAAAGAGCATAACCCCAGACACCCGCACCGTAAGTTGCTACGCTGTGGCATTTAGCGTGGTAGATTTTGAGCAACTCGGCAAGAGCGGGTTTGCCCAATTTCCTGGAGAAAGACATCAGCGCCGCAGTTGTACGCTGGCATAACAGTTTTTTACTCGCAGTGGCGGGTTTCCAGGTTATTTGGTCGTCTATGAGAATGCCCAGGTAAGGATATTCCCTAGCATAATCCAATTTGACCTTTTCTATAAAAAGAGGTTTCGGTTTCTTCACTTTCGGGCCGATATGCATCACGAAAGTCTTGCTCTTATTAACTTTTGAACCCAAGGAGAGCATAAACTGGTAATACTTGTCCAGTTGTAATTGGAGCTGTTTTAATGTTCTCGCCAGGATGACAGAGTCATCGGCGTACAATAGGGCTGGGATAGGCCGGGTGTTTATGCATGGAAGGTCCTGGCTACCTACCAGCATCGCCTGTTCTAACCCGTTAGTATAGATATTAAATAAAAACGGGGCGAGGACGCACCCCTGTCTGACACCTTTTGCTACGCTAAATGACTCAGATAGTTCACCGTTTATACCGAACCTCACGCACGCATTGGCGTCGGTATAAAGCTCTCGAAGGAATTTTAAAAGGGGAGGATCAACCCCCAGGTCCCTCAGGATTACCCACAGTTTGGAATGAATCACGCAATGAAATGCGGCACTGAGGTCGACGTAAACTAAATATAAATTACCTCCTTTTGCCCCTGCGTATTTGCCCATTAGGAGTGTCAGATTAAGGGCCTGTTCTACAGTGCCCAATCCCTCCTGGAACCCATACTGGAGATCGGTTAGGATGTTCTTCTCCGAAGCCCAATTCTGGAGGCGCTCCAGGATTAATCGCCCGGCAACCTTCCCCAGTGAGTCCAAGAGGGAAATGGGCCTGTAGCAGGCTGGGTTATCTCGTTCACCCTTTTTAAAAATTGGTAGCAGTACTGACGAGGACCAGGATTCTATTAAGCCGGCCTGTGAGACTGCAAACATGACTTGTGTGACTATTGGGGACCAGAGATCAAGGTTACTCACAAAGATATCGAGTGGTACTCCGTCGGGGCCAGGCGCTTTAGCAGTCTTCTAAGAAGTTAGTGCAGCTGTGACCTCCTTGAGGTCAAAAAGGAGGTTGATTGGATAAGAGTTATCCAGGATGAGGGGTTCTTCGTGGGACTGTGCGTTTAAGGCTTCAGCGGAGGAATCACCGAATATTTGCGAGTAATGTGCCACCCATTTTTCGGCTGAGACCGCCACGTCTAGGTGACGGACAGCTGAAGGATCTAATAGGAAGGGTGACTTGACTGTCCGCCAAAACAGCGAGCAGTCTTTACTCCTTGTGCTCTCATGTAATTGGGCCCAAAGGTTTTTCTTTACTTCCCGTTTCCGGCTTTGTTGGCCCGATTTATACTTCCTTCTAAGCATGGCTATTTCTGCTACACCTCTGACTTGTTTATGCAATGCTCTTTTTAGCGCAGAAAGGGCTTTCCGGCAGGGGGCGTCAAACCACCCCGCGAATCCTTGTCGTGGGACTTATGTTTACGGGTTAACTCATGCCGGATAGCTTTTAATATTTCCGAAAAACTGGAAAGGATCAGCTGGGGTGACGAGGTCTCCGCTAAACAGATATTTATAGAAGGGAGAGTTTTTTGTATGACCTTCCTGGTAACGTCAGCGGGGTTTATCATGGACCATTTTACTGTAAAGCCATTTTGTTTGTCTAGGGCCAGTGAATGCTGATTTAGCAAGCTAGTCCTGTTGTGAGTATGTGGTGCTGAATTAAGTATAAGGCTAATACTATTCGGGTAGTGATCGCTGGAAATGTCTGTGCCTGTTATGAAGTACTTCAAGTGACCTTTCAAAATTTGTGAGCACAAAATATAATCTATGGTGCTAGAGAGGCCTCTGCCGTGAAAGGTCGGCTTAAACTCAACGGGAGGATTCACTATTTCATTGGCATACTCGAGTTCTAATGAGAAAAGACATTCATTCAGAATATTACCAGTACTAGTGTGGGTAAAATACGTCATAGGAGAATCGCATTCATCTTGAAGCCCACAAATACCTTTCTTATGCTTATTGCACAAAGGAACATTAAGATCACCCCCCCACACAACATAACATAGCGACTGGGAATGCTTTGCCCGCTGGTCATGTATGAATAGAGAGATTTCAGACAGTGTCATTACACAATCAGCAGGTGAAAGGTTGTTGTACATATTAATGACATAGTAGATAGAACTTTTTTCGAAGACTATCCTTAGAATTTGGAAGCTAGGAGACATAAGAGATACATTTACAGTCAATGGCGATATTTTGGTTGAAAGATAGACAACTAAGCCTCCCTTTGACCTCCCATGCGTGGTCGCGCTGGCAGGGACGTGGAATGTTTTATAGCCCTGGATGTGAATAGGGTCAATAGCCCAAGTTTCCTGCAGGCAAACTATATGATGCACATTAATCACATCAAGCCACGGCTGAAGGTCTACCTTAGATCGAAGACCCGCTACATTCCAGTAAACAACTGGAAGCTCCCAACTTGGATACAATGTTGTGGTTGATCTTGGCGGGACTTCAAGGGGTAGAGAACCTTGAGACAGGGTGATTGGCTGGAGAAGAACAGAGGGAAGGTGCGTTAGTTGGGTATCTGGCCTGGAGAACGAATGTTGAGATAAGTTCATAGTTGATGAATGTCTCTTGAATAGTTCTCCAGTAATGATTGGGTGTTCAATTGTATGTTCTTGGACCGGAGGAACTATCCTATTAGGGAGTAGTTCCGCCGAAGGAATTGATGGCGCTACAATGAGGCCAGGGGTCTGTGGGGATACTGTATCCGCCGGGGATAATCCCATGGAGAGGTGAGATAAGAGGGGTGTAAATAGGGTTTGAGTAGATAGGGTTTGAGTAAAGGTTCCTCCTTTAATGGTGGTGCTGGAAATTGGTGGTCAGTCAACCATATCAAGACATTCGTACCTGTTTGTTAGGGGTGGACCTCTCCAGCTTAGAGGTGGAGCGGGAGCTAAGTTTCTGGTACCGTAACCTGACCAATGTCCCCGGTCTCTATTTCCGTCCCAGTTCCCCACTCTAGTCCAGCTCCAAGGAGGGCCGGGATTGTACCGGGGGGCTGGAGGATAGAAATATGACAATCTGTGGGTGGCTATCCCTTCAATAGATGAGTGGTAACTGTGAGAAGGTGGCCTGATATGCAGTGCTCACTATTCTAGTGAACACTATGTATCAGTCCAGCAACCCTTATTGATGATTGGTTGTAAGTCAACCTTATAGACCAGCTATCCTAGTAGCGTGGATACGAGCAGTCTAAGGCTAAAGACTCGAGAGGGCGTGTTAAGCCAGCTGTTTACCACACATGTACCCCTTGAACACCAAGTGAAAGGACACCACACAAGTGTTATGAAAATAAACAGTTATTTGTTAAGATTCACAACAGCCCTGTACTCTTTATGAGGACAGGGTACTAAGCACAAACCAAAACTCTTACAAAAATACTTAAGTTAGCACAGTATATACAAATGCCCGAGGGGCACGGAAAACCATATACTTGAAAAGTGGAATGCGAAATTACTAGCAGGTAAGTACAGTACTAATAGGCTTTGGAATCGCTAGGACTTGCAAAGTTAGTGTTCTCGGGCGAACCCGACCTGGTAGGAGGAAAACGAAAGTAGATTCTGACCCTTGGATAGTGAGGCTATGCTGGGGCACCGAAATGCCGAAGTTACCTAGCCCAGGGGCTGCAGCTGCATAGGACTCAAAGGACGTCGGGAATCCTCGTTGACGGACCAGGAGCCTGGAAGAAAGAAGTTGCTGGCAGGCGACCAGTGAAGAAAGTTTGGTGGATCCAAGCCTGGATCGATGGAAGATGACACCTGAAAGCAGAGGGGACCAAGTTCGTGACTACTAGCCAGTAGTCAGTGGGCACCAGGAGGGCACCGGATGGTAGCCACCTCGACAAGGTGAGTGGGTGACGCTTGTGCTCGGAGATCTCACGGACCAGGAGGCGTTGTCGGCGACCAGGATGGAGGAGCGAGCTGTCCCACGAAGATAGAAGCTGTCGGCATCGCTGGACCCAGGATTGGGCAACAAAGCCTTGGCAAATTCAAGCCCACGCGGTGGACCTAAAATGGCGTCTGGAGTGGACCAGGAGGGTCCGGGGTGCCTCTCTTGAAAAAGGAAGCAAGGGCCAGCCTGGAGCAACCAGACCAGCAGCAGTGATGTCGTCGGGCGTCGTTTGGAAGGCCACAAGCCAGCCGGCTAGTAGCCAAACAACGCGGTGCACAGCAAACAGCAGAAGGGCCCCACGCAGATCGTGGAGATGCAGGGAGGCTGATCTTGGGTGCTGGAGCTGCGCAGGGTTGGGGCTTCTCGGACCCCAAAGCACTCACCAGTGGAAGACTCGGTGGGCTTGTTACAAAGAAGTCGTGCAGTCTTGGCGATCGTCGGTCCCTCGAGGTCTCGTCGCACTCACAGTTCTCAGCTTTGCTGTAGAGGTGAGTAGAGGTCAGAGGTGCCAGGGAAGCCGGGTCTCGTCGAGCTGGGTCGTCGGATTCGTGAAGAAGGACTTGCAGCAGACCGCAGTGTTCTTAGGATGGTGCCCGCTTGATGCAGGGTGACTACTCCTTAGCCACAAGGGAGAATCTTGAAGAAGAAATCTTGAAGTCCTTTCGAAGAAAGTCGTGTCTTGATTCCAAAGATGATCTAATTTGAACAGGGAGCCCGCTCCTATCTTTATACTAAAAAAGGGGGCTGACCCGGTGACTAGGTCCTGCCTATGGGTGGGACTAGGAGGGGGGTGGTTACACCCCTCTGCCATGCCGGACTTCCCCAGGTCAGGGGCTGGTGTGCCCCTGGAACTGGTTCAGACCGGCCTATGCGTAGTGAGCACCGGGGTGCCACTCAGCAGTCACCTTCCTGTAAAGCCCTGCCTACCCAGGAAACACAAAACCATGTCTGGGACGGTGCTAGCACCGCCCCTGACAGGAAACCCTTTGTCCAGGCTCCCCTCGCTGGAAGGACTCCCAGCTGCAGGGGGTCAGACTCGTGTCTGTGGTGGCAGCATCCATTTTGTGGAGCTGAGGCTTCAGTTAACTTTAACCGGGGTTCACAGTTACATACATGTCATGTCCCTCTAGAAGGGTGGAATGCTAACCCCGTCGCCAGAATTGGCGAGGGGTTAGTATTCCAATTCGTATGACACCTTACTCGACATGTTTTGATAAAGCAATACCAAAGTTAGCATTTAACCGCGAGGATTATAATGCACTTAAGAGTATATGGTATGCGATATCATGGAACAGCTATTAGGACTTGATTCCGCAAGCTGCAGACAGGCTCAGCTCATGCCAGAGCACCATCTCACACGATTCCAAGCACTCTGCCTTCAGGATTGTCAAGGCCTGCCATAGGAGTGACTGATAGGAATCTGTGTGTCCATTTTAGGGTTAGGTATAGGTATGCTACACCTACAGCAAAGGGTGATTACACGACTTTGCCCCAGCTGTCATGCAGCCAGTTGTGTCAAATTTAGAAGGCCAGCCAGGGGTGGCATAATACATGCTGCAGCCCCTGGCAGCCCTGGGTACACATATGCCCTGAGTTACAGGGTCTGATAAGGTGGCCCAGTACCAATTGGTAAATGCACCTAGGGTACATGATGTAATTTAGAAAGAGAACAGCCAGGCTGTGGGTCTGATTGGCAGGCCCACAGTCAGAGAAAGTCGTAAACCAGTGAAACAAAAGCAAAAAATCTGGGTGATCATAGGATTGCAGACCCTACTCTCCTACATGACCCCCCCCCCAAACTTTGGGACAATAAGCTAACCTTGACCAGGTGAGTCTTCTGGTTCTAAGTGGAAATATCTGGAGAGCCCATCGGCATTGCCATGATCAGTACCAGGTCTATGTTCCACTGTAAAGTCCATCCCCTGTAGGGAAATGGACCACCTAAGCAGTTTGGGGTTTTCACCCTTCATCTGATTTAGCCACAAGAGGGGCTTATGGTCGGTCTGAATCTTGAAGTGAGTGCCAAACAAGTATGGCCTCAGCTTCTTCAGGGCCCAAACCACAGCAAAGGCCTCCCTCTCAATAGCTGACCAATTCTTCTCTCTGGGGGTCAGCCTTCTGCTTATAAAAGCAATGGGCTGGTCTTGACCATCAAAATTCAGTTGAGAAAGAACAGCTCCCACACCCAACTCAGAAGCATCTGTTTGGACAATGAATGGTTTGGAGTAGTCTGGACTCTTAAGGATAGGTGCTGTGCACATGGCCTGCTTTAGGTCATCGAATGCTTTTTGACAGCCTGCTGTCCACTGAACCTTTTTTGGCATTTTCTTACTTGTCAGTTCATTTAATGGTGTCACAATGGAACCATAGTTCCTGACAAGCTTTCTGTAGTATCCAGTCAGGCCCAAGAAAGCTCGAACCTGAGTCTGGGTGGTTGGAGGAGCCCAGTCCCTGATTGACTGTATTTTGCTCTCCAGTGGCTGAACCTGGCCTCCACCTACAAGGTGGCCCAGGTATACAACCTGTGTCTGCCCTATCTGGCACTTGGTGGCCTTGATAGTGAGGCCTGCTGCTTGCAGAGCCTCTAACACTTTCCTCAGGTGGACCAGGTGATCCTCCCAGGTGGAGCTAAAGACAGCAATATCATCTAGATATGCTGCACAGAAGTCATCCAGCCCAGTAAGGACTTGATTCACCAACCTTTGGAAGGTGGCAGATGCATTTTTCAGACCAAAGGGCATTACCACAAATTGATAATGCCCACCAGGGGTTGAAAATGCTGTCTTGGGCTTGGCATCCTCAGCTAACCTGATTTGCCAATACCCAGCTGTTAAGTCAAATGTACTTAAGTAGTTGGCAGAAGCCAATCTATCTATAAGTTCATCTGCCCTTGGTATTGGGTGGGCATCAGTCTTAGTGACTGCATTGAGACCCCTGTAGTCTACGCAAAACCTCATCTCTCTCTTACCATCTTGGGTGTGAGGTTTTGGCACTAGAACTACTGGACTAGCCCAAGGGCTATCTGAGGGTTCAATGACTCCCAACTCCAACATTTTCTGCACTTCAGTTTTTATGCAGTCTCTAACATGATCAGGCTGCCTGTAGATTTTACTCTTGACTGGCAGGCTGTCACCAGTGTCAACCTCATGGGTGCACCAATTGGTCTGACTGGGTGTCAGAGAGAACATATGTCTGAAATACTGAAGAACCTGTTTACAGTCTTTCTGTTGATGCTCAGAGAGGCTGCCACAAAAGACAACACCATCTACTGACCCATCATCAGGATTCTGAGTGAGCAGGTCTGGGAGAGGGTCACTCTCTTCCTCCTGTCCCTCATCTATGGCCATGAGCAAGCTCATGTCCTTCCTGTCGACATATGCTTTGAGCCTGTTGACATGGAGTACCCTGTGGGGACTCCTGGGAGTTCCAAGGTCCACCAGGTAGGTGACCTCTCCCTTTTGCTCAAGAATTGTGTGGGGCCCAGACCATTTGTCTTTGAGTGCTGCTGGGCCACTGGCTCCAACACCCACACCTTCTGTCCAGGCTGGTAAACAGTCAGGACAGCCTTTTGGTCATGCCAAGCTTTTTGAAGTTCTTGACTGGCCTTAAGGTTTTCAGATGCCTTCTCCATATACTCAGCCATCCTGGAGCGGAGACCAAGTACATAGTCCACTATGTTGGTTGCAGGCTTTTTGAGAGGTCTCTCCCATCCTTCCTTCACCAAACACAGGGGGCCTCTCACAGGATGCCCATACAAAAGTTCAAAAGGGCTGTAGCCAACCCCCTTTTGTGGGACCTCTCTGTAAGCAAACAGAAGGCAGGGAATCAGGACATCCCATCTACGCCTGAGCTTTTCAGGTAGTCCATGAATCATCCCTTTTAGGGTCCTGTTGAACCTTTCAACAAGCCCATTGCATTGTGGATGATAGGGTGTAGTGAATTTGTAATTGACACCACATTCCTTCCACATAGCAGTTAAGTAGCTTGACATGAAGTTTGCACCTCTGTCAGAGACAACCTCCTTAGGGAAGCCCACTCTGGAGAACACTCCAACTAGGGCCCTTGCCACTACAGGTGCTGTAGTGGTCCTAAGTGGAATAGCTTCAGGATACCTGGTGGCATGATCCACTACCACCAGTATAAACTTGTGCCCTGATGCTGTCTGGGGTTCCATTGGACCAACAATGTCAATCCCCACTCTTTCAAAGGGCACCCCCACCACAGGCATTGGTATAAGGGGGGCCTTTGTTGTGCCACCTGACTTACCACTGGCTTGGCAAGTGACACAGGAGCGACAAAACTCCTTGGTATCCTCATTCATGTGAGGCCAGTGAAAGTGTGAGACAAGCCTGTCCCAAGTCTTTGTCTGGCCTAAGTGACCTGCTAAGGGAATCTCATGGGCCAAGGTAAGTAGAAAACCTCTCTGAGACAAGGGTACAACCAGCCTCCTGGTCATGCCAGGCTTGGGGTCTCTTGACTCAGTGTACAGGAGTCCGTCTTCCCAGTATACCTTGTGGGTACCTGTGGCGTTCCCAGCAGCCTCAGCAGCAGCCTGCTGTCTGAGGGGTTCAAGAGAAGGGCAGTCTAACTGGTCCTTCCCCAGGTCTTCCCTTGAGGGTCCCCCTGAACCCAAGAATTCAACTTGATCAAGTTCAAACTCTCTAGGCTCAGTTTCCCTCAATTCCTGTAGGTCAGCCTCCTCTGAGACTTGATCCACAACCTGGGGCAAGGGGGAAGGCACAGCCTTAACCCTACTGCTCTTTTTCTTGGAAGGTGTCTGGTCCATTGTTCCAGGATCCAGCACCTGTTCAGTGGGGCATTTCCTGACCTGTGACCTGGTCACAGCAAACACATGTGCTGGCAAGCCTAACATTTCCATGTGAGTCCTCTGCTCCACCTCTGTCCATTGTGATGACTCCAAATCATTGCCCAACAAACAATCCACTGGGAGGTCTGAACTAACTACAACCTTCTTTTGGCCAGTTACCCCTCCCCAGGAGAAAGCTACAATTGCCATACTGTGAGTGGTAGTGACATTGCTTGCATTGGTCACCAGGAATTCTGTACCTGGCATGATCTGTCCAGGGTCCACAAAGTTAGGTGTCACCATTGTGACACTGGCACAAGTGTCCCTATAGGCCTGAGCCATTTTTCCATTAATGAAAGGTGTCTGTCTGTATTTGCCCAAAGTATTGGGACTTATGTCAGGGGACATATCTATATCCCCTGTACTGACAAGGACAGCCTGAGTGAGTGTACCAACTAAGTTGTCACACCCCTCAGAACCCAGGGTTAACCCTACTAAACCCTTGGGAGGTGCACTACCACTGCTGACTGTACTAGGGGGCACAGGTGCCTTAGGGGCTGCAGTGGCAGGAGTCTGCCCTCCTCCTTTCTTGGTGCACTCACTAAACCAGTGAGTTTTACTTTTGCAGTATTGGCACCACCTTTTAGATTGGCCTTCTTTCTTCTTTTGGGGAGCCTGACCCCCACCCTCTTTGGGTTGTTGGGGACCTGTCGAAGACTTCTGGTCATTTTGTTCCCCCTTAGAATCTTTACCCTTCTGGTCTGCTTTCTTCTGACCACCTTGATTCTGGCCCTGGTTCTGCTTAACTCTTGTTCTAACCCATCTGTCTGCCTTCTTTCCCAATTCTTGGGGAGAGGTCAGATCTGAGTCAACAAGATGCTGATGCAACAACTGGTTCTGACAATTGTTTAAAATTTGTTCTCTCATCATCAAATTGTACAATCCTTTATAATCAGTAACCTTACTGCCCAGCAACCAGCCCTCAAAAGCCTTAGTGGCACAATCTACAAAGTCAGACCAATCTTGAGACTGAGTTTTCTGGGTATCCCTGAACAGCACCCTGTACTGCTCAGTGGTTAGGCCAAACCCTTCAACCAGTGTGTTTTTCAAGACTTGGTAATTGTTAGCATCCTCCACCCTTGTAGTGAGGAGCTTATCTCTACCTTTGCCTTCAAAGGAGAGCCACAAGATAGCTGCCCACTGACTCTGGGGAACACCCTGCACAGTGCAGGCCCTCTCCAGAGCAGTAATCCATTTGTGGATGTCATCCCCTTGTTTAAAGGGGGGCACTATCTTACCAAGGTGCTTTGTATCAAAACTCCTTTCCCTATTGCTAGGTATAATGCTGCCACCAGTGGGGACTACCCCACTTAACTGTTGCTCTCTAGCAAAGGCAAGCCTCTCTTTGGCCAGGGCAAGTTCTTCCCTTTCAATCCTCAGATTAGCTGCCCTTTCTTTAGCTTCATACACTCTCCTCTGAGGAGATGTCATCCCCTTCTGAGAGGAGTGTTGAGAGCCATTGGTTTGAAGGGATCTGCCAGAGCCTCTGGATAGAGACCTAGCTCGTCCATTCCCAATGTTAAGCTGACCTGATAGTGGCCCCAGGGGTCCCCCAGTACCACTGTCATGTTTGCTTAAGTTGGACCTGGTTAGTCTGCTGACTTCTACCTGTCCCTTGTCTGCCTCATCCCCAGAGGGATCCTCATCCTCATCCTCCTCCCCATTTTCATTCTCAATGGAGAGGTGGATTAGGTCAGGGTCTCCTCTGGTTCCCTCAAGGGGAGGCATGCCTCCATCTAGATTAGAAGGGCTAAGAAGTCTCTCAGCCTTTCTGGCGTCATAGGTCTCTAGGAGACCAATCAGAAAGGAGGTGGTGGGGTTAGACCCCTGCTTAATCTTCCTAGAGGTACACACTTGTCGTAACTCATGGAAGCTAAGCACAGTATATCTTGAAGGGATGACCTGTGGAGGGTCAACTGACACAAGGGGAGACTCAGAGTTTCCTCCTTTGTCCGACATACTGTTTCTAGTGTGGTGTAAGTGATGCACCTACCTACACTATGTGTTACCTACTGATCCCTTGCTAAGAGTTGCAGCCAAGGTGTGCTAGGCCTTGAGGAGCTGCAACAGCTGGTTCAGTAGAACTCAGAGTATTCTAAGCTTAGTTATATGTACTAACAGTACTTATGTGATCTTTCAACAAGATATTCTTAGGATACGTGTGGTAAAACAACAGCAAGCTCAAATCCCAACCGCTGCTCACCAATGTGAGAAGGTGGCCTGATATGCAGTGCTCACTATTCTAGTGAACACTATGTATCAGTCCAGCAACCCTTATTGATGATTGGTTGTAAGTCAACCTTATAGACCAGCTATCCTAGTAGCGTGGATACGAGCAGTCTAAGGCTAAAGACTCGAGAGGGCGTGTTAAGCCAGCTGTTTACCACACATGTACCCCTTGAACACCAAGTGAAAGGACACCACACAAGTGTTATGAAAATAAACAGTTATTTATTAAGATTCACAACAGCCCTGTACTCTTTATGAGGACAGGGTACTAAGCACAAACCAAAACTCTTACAAAAATACTTAAGTTAGCACAGTATATACAAATGCCCGAGGGGCACGGAAAACCATATACTTGAAAAGTGGAATGCGAAATTACTAGCAGGTAAGTACAGTACTAATAGGCTTTGGAATCGCTAGGACTTGCAAAGTTAGTGTTCTCGGGCGAACCCGACCTGGTAGGAGGAAAACGAAAGTAGATTCTGACCCTTGGATAGTGAGGCTATGCTGGGGCACCGAAATGCCGAAGTTACCTAGCCCAGGGGCTGCAGCTGCATAGGACTCAAAGGACGTCGGGAATCCTCGTTGACGGACCAGGTGCCTGGAAGAAAGAAGTTGCTGGCAGGCGACCAGTGAAGAAAGTTCGGTGGATCCAAGCCTGGATCGATGGAAGATGACACCTGAAAGCAGAGGGGACCAAGTTCGTGACTACTAGCCAGTAGTCAGTGGGCACCAGGAGGGCACCGGATGGTAGCCACCTCGACAAGGTGAGTGGGTGACGCTTGTGCTCGGAGATCTCACGGACCAGGAGGCGTTGTCGGCGACCAGGATGGAGGAGCAAGCTGTCCCACGAAGATAGAAGCTGTCGGCGTCGCTGGACCCAGGATTGGGCAACAAAGCCTTGGCAAATTCAAGCCCACGCGGTGGACCTAAAATGGCGTCTGGAGTGGACCAGGAGGGTCCGGGGTGCCTCTCTTGAAAAAGGAAGCAAGGGCCAGCCTGGAGCAACCAGACCAGCAGCAGTGATGTCGTCGGGCGTCGTTTGGAAGGCCACAAGCCAGCCGGCTAGTAGCCAAACAACGCGGTGCACAGCAAACAGCAGAAGGGCCCCACGCAGATCGTGGAGATGCAGGGAGGCTGATCTTGGGTGCTGGAGCTGCGCAGGGTTGGGGCTTCTCGGACACCAAAGCACTCACCAGTGGAAGACTCGGTGGGCTTGTTACAAAGAAGTCGTGCAGTCTTGGCGATCGTCGGTCCCTCGAGGTCTCGTCGCACTCACAGTTCTCAGCTTTGCTGTAGAGGTGAGTAGAGGTCAGAGGTGCCAGGGAAGCCGGGTCTCGTCGAGCTGGGTCGTCGGATTCGTGAAGAAGGACTTGCAGCAGACCGCAGTGTTCTTAGGATGGTGCCCGCTTGATGCAGGGTGACTACTCCTTAGCCACAAGGGAGAATCTTGAAGAAGAAATCTTGAAGTCCTTTCGAAGAAAGTCGTGTCTTGATTCCAAAGATGATCTAATTTGAACAGGGGGCCCGCTCCTATCTTTATACTAAAAAAGGGGGCTGACCCGGTGACTAGGTCCTGCCTATGGGTGGGACTAGGAGGGGGGTGGTTACACCCCTCTGCCATGCCGGACTTCCCCAGGCCAGGGGCTGGTGTGCCCCTGGAACTGGTTCAGACCGGCCTATGCGTAGTGAGCACCGGGGTGCCACTCAGCAGTCACCTTCCTGTAAAGCCCTGCCTACCCAGGATACACAAAACCATGTCTGGGACGGTGCTAGCACCGCCCCTGACAGGAAACCCTTTGTCCAGGCTCCCCTCGCTGGAAGGACTCCCAGGTGCAGGGGGTCAGACTCGTGTCTGTGGTGGCAGCATCCATTTTGTGGAGCTGAGGCTTAAGTTAACTTTAACCGGGGTTCACAGTTACATACATGTCGTGTCCCTCTAGAAGGGTGGAATGCTAACCCCGTCGCCAGAATTGGCGAGGGGTTAGTATTCCAATTCGTATGACACCTTACTCGACATGTTTTGATAAAGCAATACCAAAGTTAGCATTTAACCGCGAGGATTATAATGCACTTAAGAGTATATGGTATGCGATATCATGGAACAGCTATTAGGACTTGATTCCGCAAGCTGCAGACAGGCTCAGCTCATGCCAGAGCACCATCTCACATGATTCCAAGCACTCTGCCTTCAGGATTGTCAAGGCCTGCCATAGGAGTGACTGATAGGAATCTGTGTGTCCATTTTAGGGTTAGGTATAGGTATGCTACACCTACAGCAAAGGGTGATTACACGACTTTGCCCCAGCTGTCATGCAGCCAGTTGTGTCAAATTTAGAAGGCCAGCCAGGGGTGGTATAATACATGCTGCAGCCCCTGGCAGCCCTGGGTACACCTATGCCCTGAGTTACAGGGTCTGATAAGGTGGCCCAGTACCAATTGGTAAATGCACCTAGGGTACATGATGTAATTTAGAAAGAGAACAGCCAGGCTGTGGGTCTGATTGGCAGGCCCACAGTCAGAGAAAGTCGTAAACCAGTGAAACAAAAGCAAAAAATCTGGGTGATCATAGGATTGCAGACCCTACTCTCCTACAGTAACCCCAGGAGCAGATATGCTCAACTGTGTTTGGATCTACAAGATTCACGATTACACAGTCACCCTGAATGTTTTTGGGTTCGGTGCCCAACCAGGGGACCCTGCGAACTGTAGTGACTCTATTGTCCAGAAAGGGTGGTAAAGGTCTATTAGTGGATAGCCAGTGGATCACTTTGTTTTTCAGTGACCAGACCGGTTCATCCGAGTTGGCAGAAAGTTCGGGAACGCCGGTCATGATCACCACGTATGGGGTAGCTTCGGGGGGAAGATGGATCGGATGGCCCCTCCTTTTTCTATTTCTCGGGATGAAAATGACTCATATCTTTCTCACTTAAATTTCATATCCACTATATTGTTTGAAAACTAGAAGCAATCTTTCATAATAAGCATGCACAGATTCCTTTGATTCTTGTATAGTTCTTTCAATTTTCAACCAATCTGTTTCTTTTGGCGGAATTTTGTTTTTCAAAAAGGTTATAACTTGGTCATGCTTTCTCATTACCTCAGGACCTGGAGCACCTTTTTTTGCATCTCTTGGATATTCCTCTTATGGCCAATAAATTGTAACTTTACATTCAGTCCATACATCTGCTGGTACAACTATGTCAAATAATCCATCTAAATCTTCCCACAATACTTTTTTAACTTTTACAAACCTATCCACTTGCCTATACCATTCTACTGGTTTTTCTCGTAATCTTGGAAAATAATTTGTAAATGACAATATATCCTGTCTACTCCAGGGCACATGTACATATCCTCCTCCTGGTATTTCTCTCATAGGGTATTCTGTTGCTACTACTGGTTCCTTTTCTTTAACAGGGAAAGGTAAAGATATTTAGTCATTGACTTCTTCCTTTTTCTTTGTCCACCTACTTCTCCATCGATCTACATCTCCCCCTTTTCTCAGCAATACAATTAATTCTTTTATTTGGGTTAATCATCCTGCTGTGTTCAAATTATCTATGTCTTTCTCAGTGAAATCTACTCTGTAACGTTTCTGCAACATCTTTATTTTAGCAAATTCTATCCCTAATTCATTTGCAAGTTCTTCCAGTCTATCATGTAGATTTTTAGCTCTCTATGTTATACTTTTACTCATGAAAATCAATTCTTCATCCAGGTATGTTTTTAATTTTTCTGTACCAATTGACCCAATTATTCATTCTTCCACATCTGTCTTTAGTCTAACCACATCTAAAAGCTTAGGTTCTGAATCTTTCTTCTGTAATGTTTTAACCCAATCGCTTAATTCTTCAGCTGATAGCCCTACTGGAGTTTTAGTCAAATCTAAGTCAGCTACACTTCTCTCAGGAGTTTCAGTTGATGATTCTGCTCCCATAGGAATTTTATATATTAGACTCTGATTCATAGTTAAATCTGGTGGTGTTGTCTAATGGTACTCTTGGTTTCATTCACATCTGGGTATATCTTTTCCCTGACTTTTTGCATACTAGAGTTTAAAGTAATAGTTAACGAAAGCTCATCTATTTTCTGGTTTTGCCCAATTTTCCAACCATATGCAAGTATGATAGCCATATTTTGTCATCATGTATGATGCAGGCGTGTTTGGTGGAGGAAGTAATTTTCCCTCTCTCATAACTGTTTCTTTGTCCGTTTTAAACAGATTCTTAATTTTCTTAAACCATGAATGTTTCTCCCTGTCCTGTTCATAATAATAATGATCCATTCTCACAGATTTTTCGTCTCAAATTGATCGTACACTTCCTTTCAATCTGTACCGCTATTCTGTCCTATCCCAGCGCGTCTCACACCAACGCACCAATCAGCGCAATCTGTGTCACAGATATTCTGACCTATTCCAGCGCGTCTCACACTAACATACCAATCAGAACAGTATTTGTCATAGTCAAATGGACCTATCCCAGCGTGACTCTTGCTGATGTCAGCTTCGCTCCTGCTTCTACTGATCCCTCCTTAACAAAATTTATCTACACAATATTAAAATATTTTACACTGAATAAACTTGTTATTTACCACATAAACACATTTCCATAGTCTGTTTCACTTAACCAAAAAAATAGTTTGTACAAATTCACAAGAATTCTGTATTTCCAGTAGGCAGCGCTTACCTCTTCCCTACCACAGAATTTTGTTTTGCCGATAAAGCAGCACTTACCTCTACTTTACCCTTCTAACAAGCTTAGGTGACAAACCTGCTACTCTCTCAAGGATAAGCCTAATTCAGAGTACAATTGACTCCTGTTCTTAAGGCTAAAATTTCACAGGTGGCCTTTGCTATTCATTCACCACTTTCATACGGAAAATGTCCCTAGCGATAACACACAACAATGTTACCACTTTGAAATCAGACAATGTACTGAGCGACTTCTCTTGCCACACATTTCCCCTACATACAGAGCAACCAACTTCCTACTTCCCGGATGCTTCAAAATTCCCACTACATATAATGTATTACAAACTCAACATATAGTGTTAAACATAAAACATCAATAATCTCCAAACTGACCTATAGTAACTAGACCTCTGCTACCAAGAAATCTGATCCAGCTGTACTCTCCAACAGCCCTCAATACTCATCTCATTTATCCCAGGAGCAACTTATTTCTACTTATTGGTGGGGTCCATAGCACCACGAGTCACACACACACACAATCTACTCCTGAATCAGTGAAAAAGAAGGCGAGCTGCTGGTTAGTGGGGTACCTAGATTCTATACCTTATACATTATATACATTTCAAAAAGTTCCGATATGCTAACCTGTTTATAAGGAAAACCATACATCAAGGTACTCCGCTATTTGGTCGATGGCCCAACTAGTAGAAGTCAGTTGATGGCGATTAAGACCAGCTCAATCACAGTAATCCCATAAACTTTTAACTTTTCAATTCTGTCATGACATTAAAAAAATAAATCAGACTCGAGTTTAGATTTTCAATAGTTTATCTACTTCATTTAGGAAAAGAAATTTAGCAATTTTTTTTTACAAGCAAAATTTAAGCATTTTATTTAGTACATGTTAAAGAAATGAAAATTAAAAAAGCATATTACCCATCTGTCATTAGCAAATGACAGAGTCGCACAGGTTCCCAAAACTGTCTCTCTAATCTCCTCAATGCCTCCCTTCCAAAATAAAAACTCTGCAATCGATCATCTCTTCTGCTCCATCAAAGTGAAAGTCCAAAAACATTTCAAAATCTCTAGCACTATTAAATTGTCCTAACCAACAGCATCTCGTGGTGCAAAATAAAGTCCGTGGAGTAACCTTTTTTCCCTTATACCCATTTTCTCTATCTAATTTCAAATCGAAACTTTTAGGGTCCACAGTTTTTTCTGATTGGTCCATTAGAGGGGTGGTGATGATCACCTCATGTACTCCTTGTTCAAACCAGTTTGCATTTTAGCATTGTCATCCTGTAATTCTTTCCCATGGCATTCATCTCAGATTTGTGCTTGTCATTCTCCCTTTGCAACACTTTTCTTTATTATTTTTTATTACGCTTCCTTTCACACGGTCTTAGAAGCAGTCACCCTTTGGCATGTATCTGTATCCTAGGCCACGCTGACCTTGACATCTCTCACTCCGTGCACAGGCCATTCTATTCACACGTTCTACTCTCAGCGCATGCGTGGAGGCCATCTTTTTCCGAAGTGATGTCAATAATTCAATAAACAGCCATTTTCCCTGGCCAGGCAGTGCAGGCTTCCATGGGAACAAATGCGAAAACAAACATAACAGAAATTAGATTGAGAATTATAGCCCTTTTGTTTACCTCCCTCCAGACTAATTTTCCCAGTTATTTGTTACCTAGCAAAAGCAAACAGATAGCGTCATTTTACTTACCAATTGTATTTTCTCTTGCCACAAAACTTTTCAATTCAATTAAAAAAAATCTTTATTTCGATCATAAAAGATCATAAAAGATGTACAAATATATCTGCATTAAAATCATTACAAAATATACTATGTGTTTTAAAATACCCAAATGCATGATTACAGTCTAATTAATATAAAATGAATTCGGTTTGAGAACAGAGAAATTCATACAGCTTTAGAGTCCCTTATAATTCTTGCACGTAGTCTCCACATTGCCGTCAAAAATGTTGCCATTACGAACACGGTTGGAGCAGATAAGTCTGTTTTGAGGACTCTGTATGCTGGGGCATAAGTTCTGAAGCCCAGGTTCCTTAGATAAGGGACCAGCCAATAGCTCCTGACTCTGCTATAAGCTCTGCAGAACAGGACCACGTGAGGGTCACTTTCCAGTTTGTAGTTACATGCTGGGCAAACCCCTGAGTCCAGGTTACCGTCCCTAGTTAAGGACTTCAGGGGGAGAGAACCGTACCTCCATTGCATGTAGATCTTCCGTACAAACACAGGCGTCATACCGTCTAGTACATATTCGGGGCTGTAGGAGTCTTTTGCCTTAATGAATGTGTCGGTTAAGGATCCTTCCCGGATAGAACTCAGAGATTTCTGAAGCATAAAACTGTAAAATAATTTAGAAAGTTCTTTCCTCAAGAGCCTTACGGACACTATTTCCGGGTTGGACCATAACTCTGGGACTCCGAGGGTCGTACACATGTCCCTGATGTACTTTATCCAGGGGATTTTGACAGCATGGATTGATCTAAGAAGCTCCTGCAGCTCATTTCTGTAATGTACCAGATCCTGACTGCTCCACAAGCGCCTCCAATAGGTCAAGGGTTTAAGGCCCAATTCCTCCGTAATTGGTCGTAATGCCAAGTCCATTCTTAAGGGGAGAAGAGGAGTACTCGGGGGAAGTGCAGCCAATTGTCTAATAAAGTTGTTTTCTGCAACCTGTATAGTGTATAGCGGTGTGTGTCCCCATAACTCACCCCCATAAGTAATCCCCCCCCCCGAGCTTGGCCTTTATAGATGTGTATGGCGGGAGCCAGTGGACGAAGAGGAGATTTTTTGGCGATTCTTGTAATGGCACCTGCCCTCTGGATTAGTTTTGCGGTTGCTTTTATCTTATGTGGGAGACAGGTCAGGTTCTGATTGAGGTTTATGCCGAGAAATTCAATTTCGTGGATTCTTTCTAGGGTTGTAGATCCCAGGCGGGGATTTGGGCAACTTTTGGGTTTGTGGTTAAGAATCATGAATTTGGTCTTGGAGGGGTTTATTTCTAGTCCCCTTTCATTGCAGAACCCCAAGAACCCATTCAAGACTCTCTGAAGCCCCATTGGTGTTTTTGACAGCAGCAGGGTGTCGTCCGCGAACATGATCGCTGGCACCCTGCTGCTGTTCAATTGTGGCGCATCAACATTAGGGATCCTGGTCAAGTGCTCTATCACCCCGTTCGTGAATAAGCAGAACAGGGTCGGCGCTAACACGCAGCCCTGCTTTACCCCTCTGCGAACGGGGAACTTGTCTGTCAGCCTGCCACCCTTTCCATATCTAACTCGGGCGTAGTTGTCTGTGTGCAGCCTGATTAGGATCTGGAGAATATCCCCTGGGACACCCAGGTCAGCCAGCACCGCCCACAATTTAGCCCGAGGGACTAAATTGAAGGCGGCGCGGAGGTCCACGAAGACCGCATACAGTGTCCCACCTTCTAAGTGCACCGTCTTCCAATATAAGATGTTCAATCTAAGTATTTGGTCGACTGTTGAGACTCCTTTTCTAAATCCCGCCTGGAGATGGCTTAAGATGTCGGTCTCCTCCATCCAGCTTTGCAACCTATTGAGAATTAATCTTCCAAACATCTTCTGGGATACATCAATGAGGCTGATTGGGCGATAGTTGGCGGGGAGCAGGGGCGACCCCTTTTTAAATATCGGGACCACCTCTGCTCCCAACCAAGTATCTGGTATTTTCATTCCCCCCAGCACTGCATTGAATAAAACCATAAGATAGGGTGCCCAAATCCCAGGTTCCTGCCTGAAAAGGTCGCCCGGCACACCAATCCTTTATGGAGTCTAAGTTCCATAGGCCAAAGGCCTCCTCGAGATTAGGAATGATTCCAGCGTAGAGGGAGGCTAGCTTTTCTTCACTAGAGGCAAGCTTTTCCCATCTTATCCTCCTCCTATTATTGTCCAGGAGGTGTCCCTCTCTCGGGTTTTGCTCACTTAGCACATTCACCTCCGAGCAGGGGATGGCATACTCTAGTTCTAAAGCGTTGTGGTCACTGTCCTGCCTAGGTGTTATTCTGAAATCCACCACCCTTTTCCATGCGTACATCTGTACCAGGAAGTAATCTAGTCTGGATTCCCTCCCTGGTTTGTTAAATGTACATTTACTCGGGATGTCAGACCTAGTGCGGCCGTTGCAAGCTCTCAAACCATGGGTGAGATTTAATGTATTTATTTGAACGGCCAGCGGTGTCCATGCTCTGGGAGGGGGGGCTTCTGTTGGAGGAACCTGCCAACTTGAATCCTCCTCAAGGGAGGGTCCATCAAGTAATCCAGGTAACGGTTCAAAATGCGAGTTAAGGTCCCCCCTATTAGTATGATATATCCCCTGAGATGGTTTCTAGAAGGCAGGACAGTGCCTCTATGGTTTTAGAGGTAGCAGCTGTTGGGACTGGCCTGGAGTAAATGTTTATGACTAGTAATTTAAAGGGACCCAGCCATTCGAGTAGAACAGCCAGTATATCTTCTGAATCTACAGTATATCGTGACGCTAGGCAGCCTAAGTCGGAAGCCACCCAAATTGCCAAACCTCCTGATGGTCGGCCTCTCCCTCCCCAGCTAGCTTGTATTGAGAATGTCAGGAAACCCGTGAAAGCGGTCTCCTCCCTTGACCAGGTCTCTTGGAAGAGACAGACACTTTTTGAGTTTATTAGCTCGGCCCCTGAGTCCGAGTCTATTTTGTTAGCCAGGCCTGCCAAATTCCAGGAGAGCAGTTTTAATGTTTGAGGGACAGTCTGCGTACTAGATTGATTAGCCATTTGTATTGTGTGGGCTGGTCGAGATGGCCTATCTGTCTGTCCTAGACCCCTGGGTGGGCCCTCCAGAATAATTCCCCTTTCTTTTCTCTGTTGGGGAGGGCCTTGATTCCTAGTAGTAGAGGTCTCCTCCCTGGAGTTGGAGGTATTGTGGTTACTTTCTTCCAGCCCTGGTGTTTGCCCGTATGCCCCTCCTTCAGAGGCCAGATGTCAGTCCACCATTTCAAGGCAGTCATATCGGTTAAAAAGCGGTAGAAGCGGTGGCTGGTAATGTCTTGGCGGCCAAGGGACTTCTCTATCGAATCCACCCGTTCCCACTCCTCTTCTCTTTACAATCTCCCACCCTTGAAGGTCATTATGTATAATCGGGTGGTCGAGAGGTGTTCGCATTTGGTTAAAGGGGAGTCTCCTCCTTCCCTGATTTCCCCCCCAGTTTCCCTGTGTGTTCTGATGGTATCCTCGTACTGGTCACTGGCTGTATGGTCATTTGCTGGGTAAAAGAACGAAAGAGGGACTGGGTGGATGGTATTCCCCTCGTCCTCCAAAAAGGAACCACAGATAAATGAGACTGTTCCTGGTTCTCTGGAACTCACCAGTATGCAATAGCCACTGATTGTTTTAGGTCTCTTACCTACCCACGAAACTCTTCTTACCATGCGAATGTCGCTGGTCATACCTCTGGGAAGAGGCCTGTGTGTTGAAAGCCAGTTGATTACTTTATTTTTTAATGACTCTCCTGTCTCGCTTGTCTCTGATTTTAGTTTGGGAACCCTGGCTAGAATAACTGTATAAGGAGCTACCTCTGGCGGGAGATTGACAGTAACTGTTCTTTGTGGTTTTGACACTGTGTTATTATGATCTTGTGAATTTTGATTGGTATTCAAAGAGGATTTAGGCGGACTTTTGTGTTGTAAGTCGGGGTGCATATTATCAGTAGCTGTGGCTGTTTGTTGTGCACTGGGAGGTTGCTTTTTGGGGGCACCTGCTAGGGTCACTGGCGTAGATGGTTTGACTTTTAGGTTCGGTGGTTGGTTACTGTGTGGTTTGGCCTTTTTGGCGCTGGTTGATGTAGTTACAGCCTCGCTGGGTTTCTGAAGTTTCGAAGGGTCGGGGTTCTTTTTGTGTTTTGGGTCAGTGTTAGGGACTGTAGGACAAGGGACCCCAGGTTTCCAACAATCCATGAGCTGAAAAGCAGTTTTCTCAATTTTAATTAGTCTCGCTTCCATTTTCATCAAGCGGGCTTCTAAGGGACTTAAGATTGACTTAAGGAGATTTCCTATATCTGCTAGTGTTATGTCCTCTTCAGCCTGCTCAGGATTCGGTACTGTTGTAGGAAGTGGCGGGTCAGTACTAGTGTTGGTGGCTGGATCCAGGGGAGGGCCATTCAATGTGACGGGTGAAGGTCTATCCTGTGTAGTGTGGTCAATGCTGGGTGTATTGTGTGTTATCCCCATTTTCGCTTTTTCGCCTTCCTTTCCTTGTTGCTCTGTTTCCCTATTTTCCTTTTTTGTATGGCACCTTCCCTTAAACCCCGATTTGCATTTACTAGCCCTGTTAAGTTTGGTGTGTCTGTTGATAATGGAGGTTCTTCCCTGGCTTTGAGTGGTTAAAGCAGTATCTACTCCCATGTTTGATATATTTGGCGGTTGGGTAATTTGTGTCAGTGGCAATGAGAGAAGGCTCATGTCCTCAAGATCGCTTAGAGTTCCCTCGGAGAGATCTATACTAGTAGTTTGCTGAGCCCCACCACAAGCTCCAAGCTGTGAGCTATCTGTAATCCGCCTGTCCTCAGGCGTTTTTGCCATCGCTATAACACCCATCGACGACCTCCTGACCCACTCTATTTCTTGCGAAATACGTCTTTCTAGGAGAGTGATGTCATCGATCAACAAGGATCCTGCCTTTAGAAAGTAGTTGTCAATTTTACCTTGGGTAGGGGCGGTTGTCGTGGGTCCGGTGACTGCCGAATTAGCTTTGCTCCTCGTCTCCATTTTACTCATAGTGAGCATTATGGCTTGAGGAAGCGGGGAGGGGCCAGATGATCTAGTAGAGGAGAGAAGCAGAGAGTGGGGGATTATCAAGATGTAAGGGGCTTAGCCCAGTCCAGTCTCTAACGTCTCAAACGGCCCGCTCTTTGCCCGGTCTTCGCGCGCGTCCCGCGTTCGTGTCAGGAGACTGGGCTTTATAGGAAGGGGCGGGAAGAGGCACCAGGTGCGCGAGATGTTGTAGCGCAAGCACCTCTGGTCCTCGCAGTCCCGCTCCCGGTAGCTAGGGCGTGGTCTCCTCTCACAACGGTAATGACCGAGCACACGGGCTCCCAGGTCGGAGGACAAAGTCAATGGGGAACAAGATTCCAGGACACAGAAAGGCTTCTGACACCACACGACTGCGAGCGGCACCCGTGGAGCGGGGGCCGCGAGTCGTTTTAAAGTTCCCAGAAAGGAGGGGGCGGGAAGAGGCACCAGGTGCGCGAATGTTGATGCGCAAGCACCTCTGGTCCTCGCAGTCCCGCTCCCGGTAGCTAGGGCGTGGTCTCCTCTCACAACGGTAATGACCGAGCACACGGGCTCCCAGGTCGGAGGGCAAAGTCAATGGGGAATAAGATTCCAGGACACAGAAAGGCTTCTGACACCACACGACTGCGAGCGGCACCACTTTTATATCAAGCACAATTTAACACTCTTATTTTATTATAGCTCTATATTAGTATGACTTGTTCACTTTTATTAGTATATTATTTTTGCAAAACAGCAATTAGTTTCCCACGTGTAATGTAAAATCTATGGGTGTATTTGTTGATCAGTTTACATACTTCTCTGTTAATGTCGTTATAGTTATGGGAGATTAACTTTACAAGGGGTGCACAAAAAATGTTGTCACTCCCCTGCTCCATCAGTCAGCAGAGGGGACCATGTCAGATGCAGTTGGTACTGGCCAGCTGGAAAGCAAGGAAGGCCTCTGGAAGCTTGTTGTGTCCTTGTATCTTAAACAGGAGGACAGTAAACAGACTTGTGGAATCACTTCTGGGGTCCTGGGTTCAAGGCAAGCAGGTTGAGTATTCATTCTTCAGACAGCAGTGCAATCCTTCCTTTGAATCTTCTAAAGTTTAGGAGTTTTCTGATTTCAGGTTCTTTGGGTGCCACTTTTATACATAGTGCCAAGCTGTGGGTGGGGCACACCCGTTTGTCTAACTCTGAGATAGTTCTGGTCAGGACTTCCCTTCACCTTGGGTTTGGCAATAGCCAGGCTATTGAAATAATGGGTTGGCAGGCTCAAGTGTGACCCAGATCTGCCAGCCACAGGGTAGGCTTCTTCAGAAGTCAGGAAGGTCTTGGTTCAGCTCCCGGGCTATCCTTTAAAGCTCAGGAATCGTACAACTCCCCTGGCCATCCTGCCCAGGAAAGGACCACCGTTCCCTACACCCAGGGCCCTCTCCCACTGCCTGGCAGGAATATAAATCACATCACAGGAGTGCTATCACAGTCAAAGGACTTTGGACTCTGGCAGCAAACAAGGGCATAGCTTCAGGGGGGTTCTGTGCTTTGCAGCGATAAAGTGCAGAGAGTCCTAAAGCCAACATAAATAGGTTCAAAAACCTGATCGTGCAGAAAGGGCAGCACGCAGACTTTTGCAACCGCAAATCTGCTCACGAGCCACCAGGGGGTCCCGACCCACTGTGAGGGGATTCCAGTCTGAAAGCAGTGTTTCCAAGAGTCTGAACAGAATCTGGTGCCGGCCAGCTTGGCTCCAGTGATGAGCTGCTGAGCAGGGATGCCAGGCTGCCTGACCCTCTGGTTCCCTGGAAGGGTCCTTGCCCTCCGAGCTGGGGCCTGGAGCAGCAGCTGGGCAGGGATGCCAGGCTGCCTGCCCCTCTGGTTCCCTGCCCTTCGAGCTGGGGCCTGGAGCAGCAGCTGGGCAGGGATGCCAGGCTGCCTGCCCCTCTGGTTCCCTGGAAGGGTCCCTGCCCTCCGAACTGGGGCCTGGAGCAGCAGCTGGGCAGGGATGCCAGGCTGCCTGCTCCTCTGGTTCCCTGGAAGGGTCCCTGCCCTCCGAGCTGGGGCCGGCCTGCGGTGCCTGGAGCAGCAGCTGGGCAGGGATGCCAGGCTGCCTGCTCCTCTGGTTCCCTGGAAGGGTCCCTGCCCTCCGAGCTGGGGCCGGCCTGCGGTGCCTGGAGCAGCAGCTGGGCAGGGATGCCAGGCTGCCCCTCTGGTTCCCTGGAAGGGTCCCTGCCCTCCGAGCTGGGGCCCGCCTGCAGTGCCTGGAGCAGCAGCTGGGCAGGGATGCCAGGCTGCCTGCCCCTCTTGTTCCCTGGAAGCGTCCCTGCCCTCCGAGCTGAGGCCGGCCTGCGTTGCCTGGAGCAGCAGCTGGGCAGGAGATGGCCCACATCTGGGTTGCACATGCAGCCGGGTGATGGCTTCGTCTCCAGCCAGCTTTGGGGAGGCCACTTCCAACATGTTTGCTCTGGACACGACGAAGATCTGTCTTTTCCATCAGAAGCAGGACGAACTTTTGCATTTTTTGGTAAGTTTAGAAAATGTTTGGCTCGGAAATATTCTTCAGATCGGAGAGTTTCTCCTCCAGTTTCTTCTTTGTCTCTTCTTTTTCTTTATCTTTAACAGTGCTGCACTTTTTTGGGAAATGGGGTTTGGAAGTTCGGGTGAAAGTTGTTTTGCATCATCTGGTATTTTTGTTTTGTTTTATTGAGCCTTTGCTCAGCCCATGTGTCATTTATGGGGCCTGAATTCTTGCAGAGTTCTCTCTTTATTGCATAGTAGGGCGGGGGCTCTTTTGATCCTCTCTTCAGTCGATGGATAGCCAGCACCTCTCTCCCATGTTGCTGAGGGATGTGTATGGTAAGTGTGTAGTAAACCCTTCTACATCCCGATCTTGCATCTGCCAGGAGTTGTGATTTGGAGATTAAGCAACAGATCACACTGGGGTGTGCCCCGACGCTTCCGGCTTTAGTCTGCCTTATGCTGCGGAAGTGACGATGAGTCCATGGTGCAGGGGGATTGGTTGACTTAGAGCTGTCATGGGTGTCAGTACTTTTTAGGTCTCGCGCCTAGTGGTGCACTGCGCATCAGTGTTCGCTCAGCGTGAGACATTTAGTGGGTGAAAAACTGGGAATCTGAGCTGACCTATGAATCACACTCACTTGTGCGTGTGCGTTTCCATTTTAGCTACCCCATTGGCCCTAGTGTGCGTCTTTTAATGAAAGACTGCACGCTATTGGCCAAAGGCGGGCGCATTGCTCCGCCCACGGCCTATTGGTGTCTATTACGTGCTTGGTGCGCGTAATAGACACCAATAGGCCGTCATGTGGTTACAATTATCGTGCCCAGACACGGGGGCAGTAATTGAAACCGAAACCAGGGCTCGCTGTGGCGCGTGTGCAGCACTTGCAGGCTTCAAACACCCCAAATCACTTTCACTGCCGCTTATTACTTGTTGACTCTACTCCGTTGTCCTTTAATATTGACCCATGTTCCTCCGTCTCGAGCTTGTACTCACTAGTTCTATTGCTTGATTTGCCTAATTTGTTTTGTATATAATTTTAAAGGCACATTGGCGTTTAGACAGCACCGTATACCTATGGGTATTAACAAGTTGCGCACAGATTATTGTGCAGATTTACACAAATATCGTCCTCTCACCCTTTGTAAACCCCCGTCCTTCAAGCAGGCTCTCTGCGCCCCTAACTCTGTTGCGCCTCTGGAATTCCGCTCACTCCTAACCCCACCCTCTGTCTCCTCCACTACAATGTCCCCAGCTGCTTTTTCCCCCTTTTGATTTCAAGCTTCTCCCCCCCCCCCGTGGTACTCCCATAATCCCCCTCGCTCTCCACCCAACTTTCTTCATGAACAACTTCCCTTCACTCAGAGTTGTCTTTTACCTTGTTCCCTCGTCTGTGGAAGGCTCTGCTCCCGTTCTACTGGTGTGGGAGCGGCGCGCGAGTGATGGGAAGCTGGGGCGGCTTAGACATGTGTAAACTGTGCACCTGCACAGGGCCGCCTAACCCCAGGGGCCGCCACGCCAATATATATCCCTAATATCATAATCCTCTGAGGATGATTACATATTTGCGTGGCGGCCCCTGGCAGGGATTTGGCGGCCACTTCTAAACACTGTGTCCCCTCCCCCCCCTCTTCACTGGCTTGCGTGCCTGCGTTCCTCCGGGGAGCCCCCTACCTACGCTCCCTGCCCAGGGCTGCCATGAGCCTAGAGCCGCCCCTGTGGGAAGCGCTGGCACAGAGCGCACTCCACACCTGCAGGCACCTCCTCCATAACAGACAGGAGCCGACAAGGCTCAGGAGACCCCCGGCCCCGTCTCCACCATCTGCGGCCTCTCTGCAGCTGAGGGCATTAATACTCTTGTTCTTAAATCTGGCTGTCATTGAACAGTTTTGTCCCAACTAAATAAAATAAATTTAAAAAGGCCTGCCACACCTTCATGTACACCCACAGTAACCTTCTAGGAGAAGGCAAGCATTGGTAAACACCCGTACTTTTCTGCCCTAATACCATTTTATCTAGTGAAACCATTCTGAAAGCATTGAATCTGATCCATGCTCCTAATATGGGCTGTCGGCTGTGCCTGTGGTCATAGTCCTTTTTCTAGGTCAAAAGCTGCATCCTCTCCTTGCTAGAAAGATGCAATTGTTAGACTTATACTAAAAGAAACCTCTTTGAATCCGGCCATCCTGAGCAACGTTCAATCCGTTTCCCTTCTGCTTTTTCTCTCAAAAGTGAATAGCGCTCTTACACGTGCAAGAGTGTGTGGAATCAAATGCTGTCTTTCACAGGCAACAAGCCAGGTTCTGCAGAGGCGTAACAAACGCCCCCGCAGCCCCATGCAGTGGGGGGCAGGGGGGCACTCTCTTCACTAAATGAAAGGGGGCCCCTCAGCTCTTCTGAGAGCTGTGAGAGAGGTTTGCGCTAAAGCAAGCCTCTCTCCCTCTAAAGCAGGTGCAGCCTGCTCTGAGCCCCTCCCGCTGACTGAAGAGAAACAATGTTGCAAGTTGTAATGTTTCTCTTCAGTGAGAGGGAGCTGAGGCCCAGAGGATGGGGTGGGGGCCCCAGAGAGCAGGAGGCAGCACAGAGCACTGCTCCATACCCTGACAAGGGTGGGAGTGGGGGCCCCCAGAGAGAGCATTCTCAAGGGCAAAGCTCATATGAGAAGGGATGAGGCAGCAAAATGGTGCCCTCAGGTAAGAACTCTTGTGGGAACGCACCATGTGGGCATCCGCAGGGGGAGGTAAGGGGAGGCCAAGAAGGGTGCAAGGCAGAGGGGAGAAGGGTGCAAGGCGGAGGGGAGAAGGGTGCAAGGCGGAGGGGAGAAGAGTGCAAGGCGGAGGGAGAAGGGTACAAGGCAGAGGGGAAAAAGGTGCAAGGTAGAGAGGAGAAGGGTGCAAGGCAGAGAGGAGATGGGTGCAAGGCGGAGGGAGAAGGGTGCAAGGCGGAGGGGAGAAGGGTGCAAGGCAGACGGGAGAAGGGTGCCAGGCGGAGGGAAGAAGGCTGCAAGGCGGAGGGAGAAGGGTGCAAGGCAGAGGGGAAAAAGGTGCAAGGTAGAGAGGAGAAGGATGCAAGGCAGAGAGGAGATGGGTGCAAGGCGGAGAGGAGATGGGTGCAAGGAGGAGGGAGAAGCGTGCAAGGCAGTGGGGAGAAGGGTGCAAGGCGGAGGGGAGAAGGGTGCAAGGCAGACGGGAGAAGGGTGCAAGGCAGAGGGGAAAAAGGTGCAAGGTAGAGAGGAGAAGGATGCAAGGCAGAGAGGAGATGGGTGCAAGGCGGAGAGGAGATGGGTGCAAGGAGGAGGGAGAAGGGTGCAAGGCAGAGGGGAGAAGGGTGCAAGGCGGAGGGGAGAAGGGTGCAAGGCAGACGGGAGAAGGGTGCAAGGCAGAGGGGAGAAGGGTGCAAGGTAGAGAGGAGATGGGTGCAAGGTAAAGGGGAGAAGGGTGCAAGGTAGAGGGGAGAAGGGTGCAAGGCAAAGGGAAGAAGGGTGCAAGGTAGAGAAGGGTGCAAGGCAGAGGGGAGAAGGGTGCAAGGCAGAGGGGAGAAGAGTGCAAGGCGGAGGGGAGAAGGGTGCAAGGCTGAGGGGAGAAGGGTGCAAGGCAGAGGGGAGAAGGGTGCAAGGCAGAGGGGAGAAGGGTGCACGGCAGAGAGGAGAAGGGTGCAAGGCGGAGGGAAGAAGGGTGCAAGGTAGAGAGGAGAAGGGTGCAAGGCAGAGGGGAGAAGAGTGCAAGGGGGAGGGGAGAAGGTTACAAGGCAAATGGGAGAAGGGTGCAAGGTAGTGGGGAGAAGGGTGCAAGGCAAGAAGGGTGCACGGCAGAGAGGAGAAGGGTGCAAGGCGGAGGGGAGAAGGGTGCAAGGTAGAGGGGAGAAAGGTGCAAGGTAAAGGGGAGAAGGGTGCAAGGTAGAGGGGAGAAGGGTGCAAGGCAAAGGGAAGAAGGGTGCAAGGTAGAGAAGGGTACAAGGCGGAGGGGGAGAAGGGTGCAAGGCAGAGGGGAGAAGGGTGCAAGGCAGAGAGGAGAAGGGTGCAAGGCCGAGGGAAGAAGGGTGCAAGACAGAGGGGAGAAGGGTGCAAGGCAGAGGGAATAAGGATGCAAAGCAGAGGGGAGAAGGGTGCAAGGTAGAGAGTAGAAGGGTGCAAGGCAGAGGGGAGAAGGTAGAGATGAGAAGGGTGCAAGGTGGAGGGGAGAAGGGTGCAAGGTAAAGTAGGGTGTAAGGTGGAGGGGAGAAGGGTGCAAGGCAGAGTGGAGAAGGGTGCAAGGCAGAGGGAAGAAGGGTGCAAGGCAGAGTGGAGAAGGGCGCAAGGCAGAGAGGAGAAGGGTATGAGATAGAGAAGGGTGCAAGGCAGAGGGGAGAATGATGCAAGTTAGCGAGGACAAGGGTGCAAGGCAGAGGTGTCAGGCTCCACCTCTATCTCTTCGGAGCGGTGCTGAAAGACCTCTACCTTCCCTCGAAGAACCACCCCAACGTCTGAAGTATACACAGACCATAAAGGCAATTCCCCCAGGGAAGGAAAGGAAGGGAACAGCGGGGAGGGAGATCTGAAACGACAAATGAACAGACAATTAGAAGAAGTTCCCCCCGTGCCCACTGACTGCTAACGCACCTCCTCTTTAAATACAAAGCAGTTATGTAACCTTTCCTTCCTACCTGTGGGGAGAATATAATAGGGATTAAATGCGAGGAGAAGAGACTTGAGGTGATACCAGGGATTCTGTTTCACTGTAGAAAAGACAAAGGGAACCAGCATGAAACCCTGATGCTATTAAAGACCACAATGCTCATTCATACGCATCCACGCATACCGTCTCTGAACTGCTCACCTAACAGCACAGGACCCCTTACTTAAGGTACCCCTCTCTCTGTTCTCCTGCATATGAAAATAAAACAAAACAGGGTTGTGGAAACAAACAAAGACAGCAATCAATGTTAATCACTCCTTAACGCTGTTTGCTTTGTAAAATGTCACAGTGTCTCTTATGCACGTGTTGCACTTCCCGTAACTCTGGCCATGAATAATGCAGCAATCCGTCTTGCAACACTTCGCCGCACTTCTGCGAAAACAACGTTCTCCCCGACCCCCTGTATCCCCTCTCTCAGCCGAGAGAGAGCGTGAAGCTCCTAAACACACGCTACCTGCGTGTTCAATACTGGGACATTACCGAAAGTTACCAGAAGTCCTTTCCAACACGCTACCTGCGGGTTCACAATGTTCAACAAGGATCTCCCCCAAAGCAATGAGGGACGAGAAGCACCCGGACCGGCTTACCGCTACCAAGTCTTACCGCACCGAAGTCTCCGGGTTCAGCTGAATAATCGGAGCCGCCGCTTGTCTCAGATGCCTTCTTATTTCCGGGTGATCACCTGACCCTGCGTCTCCTGTGCGCCGTGATTCTTGGCATGCCGGGAATTGTAGTTTTACCGCCGGCCGCTTCAGGACTTCGTGCTTCGTGTGATTCTGCGCCTCTCCACATAAAAACGGAGCTTGTTATGTTCTTCTTATTAGGGGGGGGGTCGAGCTCTGACAATACATCCCCCCTCACAAAGGCCCTCGACCTACACAGGTTTGTCCGGGTAAGCTTTGTGGAACCTTGCCACCAGCCGGGGGGGCATGCACAGCCCCAGCAGGCTCCCACGAGTTCTCCTCCGGACCGTATCCCTTCCAGGATAGCAAGTAATGCAAATGCCTCCTCACCCTCTTGGAGTCCAGAACCCTCTGTACCTCATACTCCCTGTCCTTCTGCACCCAAATGGGCACAGGCAACCAACGACGAGGGCATAGTGATGGCTTCAAAAGGGAGACATGAAACACTGGATGAATCCGGAAATGTGCCGGCAGGCGCAATTGCAACGCCACCGGATTTACGTGTTTCACAACCCTGTAGGGTCCAATGAACTTAGGATTGAACACGCTATGCCTTCTGAACCTGATGTGTTTTGTGGACAACCATACCAAATCACCACACTTATACACTGGGCTCGGCCTACGATGTTTATCGGCTTGCTTTTTGTATTTAACCTTGGCCTGAACCAGGTTACTGCGAGCTGCAAGGAGTACTTTGCGTAAGTGCAACAACCTTTCTTTCACATCCGGTAGTTTACTGCATGTGCTGGGCAGCAACAAGGGTGTGAATCTGGGATGATGCCCATATGTGCAAAAGAAAGGTGTATGCTGTGTGGACGAATGTAGGGTGTTATTGTAGGCGATCTCCGCCACCCACAACCAATCCACCCAAGCATCCGAGTTGTCACGTACATAACAACGCAAATACTGCTTTAGCGTTTGGTTTAGCCTCTCTGTCTGCCCATCAGTTTGCGGATGGAAACTGGTGGACAGAGAGGACGTTATTTGCAATTCTGCACACCAGGTCTTCCAGAAGCGGGCAGTAAACTGGGCCCCTCTGTCGGACACTATATCTCGAGAGAGACCGTGGTGTAGCCTTACAATGTGCACCAAAAGAAGGTGAGCCAACTGACCAGCTGTAGGGACCTGCTTACACGCCACGAAGTGACCCATCTTCGTAAGGTAGTCCACGACAACGATGATGGCGGTGTTTCCCTGATCTTTGGGGAGGCCGACTATGAAGTCCACTGAAAACCTCTCCCAATGTTGTTCTGGCGTGGGCAGAGGCTGTAGCAATCCTTGAGACTGTTGTCTATTGGATTTCATTTGAGCACATGTCATACACTCACTCACCCACTTTCGTACATCAGGCCGCACCGAAGGCCACCAGAACTGTCTCATCACCTTCTCCAACATCTTTACGTATCCCATGTGTCCCGCACAAGGGGTGTCATGACACCAAGAGTACACTAGTTTCCTCAAAGGATTCGTTGGAACCAGTACTTGATTTCCTCTCATGGGCACTCCATGTTTCATTCTCCATTCAGGGTGATGGCGAATCCATGTCCTCCATACACATGTTTGTACTCCTTTACTCACTCCTGTGAGAAAGGCCTCGGTCTGAGTCGTACCAACCACTCGAGAAGGAGTGATGATTGCTCGATCAGGGGTCAAGGAATGCATAGTCGGATGTTCTTGGCGGGTCAATGCATCTGCTTTCTTGTTGCCTGAACCAGGCCGGAATGTAACAATAAACCTGAACTCCTCAAAAAACAACATCCAACGCAGTTGATGTGGTGTAAGATGTCTTGCGTCCCGCATAAACTGTAAATTCCGATGGTCTGTATATACAGTAACCAGCTGTCTTGCACCCAACAACCAATGTCTCCATTCTAAGAAGGCATCCCGAATGGCCAACAGTTCTTTTTCGGCGATTGTATAATTACATTCAGCCGCACTCAATTTCCGAGACATGAAAGCGATGGGGTGCAATACTCCAGTGGTTTCTTTCCTTTGGGATAGTATGGCTCCAATAGCATATTCCGAGGCGTCCGCCTCAACCACAAACGGTAAATCAGGGTTGGCATGAATCAAAATCGGGGCCGAGGAGAAGGAGATCTTTAACTGCTGGAATGACCGCTGCGCCTCCTGGTCCCAAACAAAGGGAACGGCTTTCCTTGTAAGGCGGGTTAACGGGGTCACTAGTCCAGAAAAGTTTCTAATGAATCTCCTATAGAAGTTAGCGAACCCCAATAGGCACTGTATATCCTTGATGTTACATGGACGTGGCCAGTCCGTGATAGCCTTGACTTTTCTTTCTGTCATCACTTGTCCCAATTGGGTGAGCATCACACCTAGAAATTCCACGGTGGACACATGGAACTCACATTTCGTGATTTTACAGTATAGATGGTGAGACAGCAGAGCTCGCAACACCTGCTTTACGTGTTCTTCGTGTTCTTCCATGGAATCTGAGTAAATCAGGATGTCATCAATGTATACGACAACATGACGGTCCAGATAGTCTCGTAACACTTCGTTTAAGAAGAACTGGAATGCCGCCGGGGCATTACATTATCCAAAGGGCATTACGAGATACTCATAAAGCCCATACCGCGTTTTGAATGCTGTTTTCCACTCGTCACCATGTCGTATTCGGACGAGGTGATATGCCCCTCTCAGATCTAGCTTGGTGTACACTGTGGCTGATCGCACTTGTTCCAACAGGACCGGTATCAAGGGTAACGGGTATTGATTTTTTACTGTGATGGCATTCAAGGCTCTATAGTCAATACAGCATCTTTTCTCGCCATTAGCTTTCGGAATAAAAAACAGTGGCGAAGCCGCTGGGGACCTAGAAGGCCTGATGAATCCAAGGGCTAAGTATTTATCCAGGTAGGCTCGTAAAATCTCATTTTCTGGTAGGGTGAGGGCGTATATCCTGCCATTGGGCACCACAGATCCGGGAATAAGGTCAATCCGGCAGTCATATGAGCGATGGGGAGGGAGTGTTTCGGCCTTCACGTCGCTGAACACCTCCTCATATGCCTTATAACAAGAAGGAAGAGAAACTTCCTTTTCTGCTGCAGTGGCGACATGTAGCACCGAAGCCAACGCCCCCGAGGGGTTTATCCTTTCTTGACTACATTGTTCTTTACAGAATGTGGATTGAAAAAACACCTCACCGAAGTTCCAACGGATTTGGGGTTCATGTTTCTTCAACCACGGAAGTCCCAAGATGATGCCATATTGTGGCGCCTCTATGATATTAAAGGATAACTCCTCATGGTGCATCCCTTGATAAGACAAAACATCATCCGGAGTGTGATACAGTATGGGTCCCGCATTCAACTCTTTGCCATCTACGGCGTAAACCGTTTCTGGATGTTCTTTTGTAAGTAACAGTACCCCTAGACATTCTGCTTCCGAAAAATCCATGAAACACCCAGTAGCACCTGAGTCGACCATGGCTCTGATTCTTCTTTTCTTAGATGCAATTACGATAGACATGTGTAGAACAGATGCGTTTGTTCTGAGTCTTTTTCTGGGGTAATAGAAGGCATGGTTATTCTGCTTGACGGGTCCCCTCCGCTCACCTTCAAGCTTTGTAGTTTTCCTGTTCCGTGGTAGTAGTTCCTGCTGCTACTGGTCCGCCTCTACCCCTGCCAGGTTTGGGTTTCACTGGACATTCTCTCAGGAAATGACCTTTTTTCCCACAGTATAGGCAAAGACCCTGTTTCCGACGATAGTTCTTCTCGCTAAGCGTCAATGAGGCGCGAACCGCTCCAATATCCATTGCTTCCGGTGTCGAGGCAGTCTTGTCTCCGTGCCCCGAATGTTCGTAAGGCAACACCATCTTTTCTTTGGCCTTATGATCCCCTTTTCGTTCTTTCATCCTGTGATCCAGGCGTAACGTGAGCTCAATGAGCGCGGAGCAGCTTCTAGGCTGCGGATCGATTTGAGCCAAGACATCTTTAAGGTCGTCGTTCAGGCCTTGATAAAAAAGGGCAGATTGTTTGTCTTCAGGCCACTCCATTTCGGCCACCAGACGGCGGACGTTTTTCAGATATGTCACCAGATCTGAACCGCCTTGTCTTAACTTAAGCAGGTCCCTATCAGCCGAAAAAGTTTCAGCCCTTCTATCAAAGGTTTTCTCAAAAGCAGCACGAAAGTCATCCCATGCATATAGTAAAGGGTCATCCCTCCGTACAATAGGAACTGCCCATTGGGCCGCCTCGCCCCCTAAATGCGAAATCAGAAACGCTACTCTCGCTTGGTTTGTGGCAAACATCTTCGGTTTGCACATAAAGTGTAACAACACCTGTGTTATGAACACTTGGACTTTACTGTTGTCACCGTAAAAGCGTTCCGGTGGGGCTAAGGGAATTTGAGATGGCAATTCCACGGTTACTGTGGTTGATGGAACTTGACTCCCCCATCCCATAGCCTGGGGTGACGGGGTTCTGTCCATTCTGGCTTTTAATTGGGCGTTCTCGGCTCTGGCAGCCGCCACCTCTCTATTGGAGGCTGCAAGTTCGGCTTGAACCTGCGCCAGCGCAGCCATGACATCGTCTAACGTGGTCATGGCGTCTTCCAGCACAGCCGAGAAGAGAGAATCTACTTGGGCCGATTATTCTGTCAGGCTCCACCTCTATCTCTTGGGAGCGGTGCTGAAAGACCTCTACCTTCCCTCGAAGAACCACCCCAACGTCTGAAGTATACACAGACCATAAAGGCAATTCCCCCAGGGAAGGAAAGGAAGGGAACAGCGGGGAGGAAGATCTGAAACGACAAATGAACAGACAATTAGAAGAAGTTCCCCCCGTGCCCACTGACTGCTAACGCACCTCCTCTTTAAATACAAAGCAGTTATGTAACCTTTCCTTCCTACCTGTGGGGAGAATATAATAGGGATTAAATGCGAGGAGAAGAGACTTGAGGTGATACCAGGGATTCTGTTTCACTGTAGAAAAGACAAAGGGAACCAGCATGAAACCCTGATGCTATTAAAGACCACAATGCTCATTCATACGCAATCCACGCATACCGTCTCTGAACTGCTCACCTAACAGCACAGGACCCCTTACTTAAGGTACCCCTCTCTCTGTTCTCCTGCATATGAAAATAAAACAAAACAGGGTTGTGGAAACAAGCAAAGACAGCAATCAATGTTAATCACTCCTTAACGCTGTTTGCTTTGTAAAATGTCACAGTGTCTCTTATGCACGTGTTGCACTTCCCGTAACTCTGGCCATGAATAATGCAGCAATCCGTCTTGCGAATTATAACAGAAGGGGGGAGAGAGAGAGTCAGTGGATTCAGTCTCCCTGAATGTATACATAAACAAAGTGGAATCCACTCAAGGTGGTGGTGATCCTTAAAGTGATGGGAAAACACACAGTGTTGTTTAAATGCCCCTCACACACCAACAGGCCCCTTGGTGTCATGCTTCATCATCGGGGCCTTCGCACCCCTCTACGGGATGCGGCGTGCTACGACTCGCGGATACGCAGGAGCACTTTGAAGTGGACTATGTGTGGGGGTGTGTGTAGGATCAGAAGTGTGAGTGAGGTGAGGTGAAAAAAGTGAAAACTTAAAAAATACCTGGCACGTGGGAGAAAAAAAATATTTTAATTAAATCCCCGGCTGGTATTATTAAAAGAAGTGCAGGGCGTGGTTAGATAGATACGAGTTAAGGTATCAAGAACCACTAGTATAGTGTCAACATGTTTCGGAGGTCACAGCCTCCTTCTTCAGGACAAGGGTTATGCACTTACCCTCCCCTTACTCACATGCAGAATGTCAAAGTGTATTTAAAAAAATTAATAAAATTACCACAATGTGTAATGTTCCTAACAGTGTTTTTAGTGTTAGCGAATGCAGTTGCGCCCAGTTGGCGAAAGAACCTGCGGAAAGAAATGCATAGGTAAATACATGCAGATGTCACAAGACCCTCATTGGAGGAGAAGAAAAAACCTTCTCTGAGTATCACTAGGTCATACCAAAAATAATGGGACCCTGTAGATAAAAGAAAAAGCACACAAGTGGACATGACACTACTGACACACACACATATACAAAACACATAATCACTCTCTGCTCTGATTGAGAAGAGCACATGAAAAGAAAGAGAAAGTCTTACTTAGAGTTCTAAAATATAAGACCTCATGAGCCTAAGCGTGTATTGGGGATCCTTCCTTCCTGCTCAGAAAAGACCTAAAAATATGAATGAACGGGGTTCAGTTGGAAACAGGGCGCAATATTCAATCTACCAGGCTACAGGGAAATGCTAGTCATTGACACCCATTAACTCACGGTTACTGCATCAGCAATTCGCCTGCCTTCCCTCAACGCGGCTCCGATGAAGTGAGCCTGTGAAGCGTCAGGGTCCTGATATATATACTATCCTTCCTACTAATTAGAGATGGTAAATTGGTTAATTGGGATCGGTGTATGCCCAAATACGGGAAAAACAAACACCGAAGGTCCGGTACTGCGCTCTAACTGAACGCTGATGGCGCACATGCGCACCGCCGCCTGTCAGGTACGCATGCGCGGGCGAAAGGAACGACCGCGCATGCGTGAGGCAGACACGCTACTCATTGTGCAATGAAAGACACGGAGGAGCATTCTACAGTGCCTAACGCGTAATCGGAAAAAGCGTGTATTTACTGGCCTCAGTTCGTAGAACGGGCAAAATCTACATGTTGCAATATTTGAGGAACAACTTAACACATGTTAATAAATAGGTATTCAATTCATACAATACTGCAGAACGGTGTATAAAATCCAGTAATATCTAAACCCCCGGATTTATACACAGAAGAAAATAACCTATTATAAATAGGAAACAAAGATAGACACTGGCATGGTTAGTATACAGGGTGATGTCAGTTGCTGGGGAAGGAGGCCATATGTGCCTGGTAAAGCGATTGCAATATAGCCAAATGAACCATATGCATCATAATTCAGGATCCGGACAGTATATTTTATCAGAGACAATTACTATCTCAACAGGCTCCAAGGGATAGAATCGTTTAGCCCCATTGTGTCAGTTCCCAGCCTGAACACCCATCGTTGTTCCTTCTCCAGAAGGCCCACTTCTGAGGGTAACTGTTCAATAACAGTCCACTGCAGCTCATTCACACAATGTTGGTGTTCAATAAAGTGGGTAGACATCTTGGTAGTGAGTTTCTTACATCTGATGTTGCTTTTGTGTTCATTTAATCTCACTTTGACAGGTCTTGTTGTCATGCCAACATATTCCTTACCACAGGGGCACGTGATTAAATATACAACATTCTTGCTGTTGCAATTTGTGAACATACATTGCTCCCATTGTGTTCCGTTTGAGAAGGTCAAGGTCAAGCTTTTTTTGGTGAGGTGGCAGTTATTACAATTACCACACGGGTGGTGACCATGTATGCCTTGAAGTCTTGTTTGGTCCTTTTTGGTTGGAGGGGGTCTTGTGTGGACTAGCATGTCTCTTAAGTTCCTGCCCCTTCTATGTGCAAACAAGGGCTTCTCCAAGGTCAGACCGCTACTCGTCAGAGTGCGCCAATGTTTGTTCACCAGCTTTGTCACCTGGTTGGTAACTGGACTGTATGTGGTGACACACACTGTTCTTTTTTCGGCTTCCTCCCTTCGAGGGTTATCCTCCAGGAGGGCCTCTCGATTGTTGTTCCTTGCCCTTTTTGATGCTTTTCTGATTACAGATACAGGGTATTTTCTTTGTCTTAATTTCACACTCAGATCCTCAGCCTGAGATTTAAACTTGGCGATGTCGCTGCAGTTTCGTCGAAGACGTAGGAACTGCCCATAGGGAAGGTTCTCCCTCAGATGACGTGGGTGAAAACTGTCAAATCTGAGGAGACAGTTCCTGGCTGTTGGTTTGAAATGTGTTTCTGTTTTGAGCATTCCTGCTTCACAGTAGATGTTTAGATCCAAAAAAAACATGCTTTGGTTAGACATCTGATGAGTAAATTTCAGATAGGCATTTTGGTTGTTAAGCCAAGCTGTAAAGTCAGTTACTGAAGTCATATCTCCTTCCCAGATGACCAAGATATCGTCTATATACCTCCGCCATGTGAGAATCCTCGGCCTGTATGGGTTGTCTGGGTGGAGGATTTTAGTGGACTCTAAATGATGGACGTATAGTCCAGCCAAGCTCGGGGCAAAAGTACTGCCCATACTGGTCCCATGCTTTTGCCAGAAGAGGGTGCCCTCATACTCAAAAAATTTTTTGGTGAGGGCCAAGGAGATGCACTCAAGTACTACATTTCGTGGAGTGTAGTATTTCCAGTTAGTAGAATGTAGTACCTCCTCAATGATTTGTAATGTATCTTCGTGTGGGAGACTCGTATAGAGGCTCTCCACATCAAGACTGAGGAGCATCTGGGAACTGGGATCAAAAGTTTGGTTGTTCAGTAATTGAAGTACTGCCTTCGTATCCTTCAAATATGTATCAGTGGCCTGTACAATTGGTCGTAGAAAAGCATCCGCAAACTTGGACAATGGTTCCAGAATCGATGAGATGCCGGAAACAATGGGGCGACCGGGAGGATTATCAAGGTTTTTGTGCACCTTGGGTATGGTGTAAAAATAAGGAGTCCGTGGATTCTTTTGTATCAGAAAATCCGACTCTTTTTTGGTAATCCAATCATGGGCCAGTGCCTCTTCCACCATACCTCCTATTCGAACTCTCAATGACTCAGTTGGATTTTCAGTGAGGACCTGATAGTTCCTATCATCAGACAGGAGCCTCCTGCATTCTTTGTCATAGGCTAAGGCGGTTTGGATAACTACTGCGCCTCCCTTATCCGCAGGTTTTATAATCAAGTTCTTGTTCATCCTCAACTCCTTGATGGCCTCATTTTCCATTCTCGACATGTTTTGGAAAACCCTCTGTTTGTTTTCAAGACATTTTAATTCTTGCATTATGGCTTTTTCGAAAGCCAGGACCTCTACCGGGAGTTGATTATCCAACGGTGTAAAAGTGGATCTTGGTTTTAAACCGGTGTCAGAGGTCTCTGTGGATGGTGCCTTATCTTTGAAAAACGCCCGCAGTTTAATAGTTCTAATAAACTCCTGCATTTCTTTGTGCAATAAGAAAATGTCTGGTTTGTTCGTGGGGACATATCCCAGGCCTTTGTTCAGTACCTCCCTCTGTAGGTCTGTGAGGGGCCAGGGGGTTATGTTAATAACTAGGTCCCCCTGCCGCTCGATGACGCCTGATTCGCCGTCATGCTCCTCGTCACCACCCGTGGGTCTGTCTCCTCTGCGGGTTGCCAGTTGACGTTGTTGCCCTTCTTGTTCCGCCCTCTGCGGGGTCCTTGGCCCCAGGATAAAAAAGGTTGTTGATTCTGGGGAGCGTTGGTTTGATCCGGGACCCATTGGGGGTACATTTGTCCCATTTGTGGTGGTCCAAACTGGTATTGTGGGAATTGGAAAGGTGGTTGATAAGGATTAAATTGGGGTCCTTGGAAACCTCGCCAGCCTCTCTGGCGTGGGAATTGGGCCCTTTGTTGTCGAAAACCTCCCCGTTGTTTTCTTTGTTGAAAACCTCCTGACTTATTGCTAGAATTACTGCCATCAGAGTTGACACTGTCAGTATCACTTGAGTTATCCTTCATGACATAATCAGCTCGGGTGTAGGGGTAGGCTCTCTCCGGGGTAAAGCGATCTTTATCTTTTTTAAATTTATTAAATTTGCTTTGTTTTAAGGTAGCCTCAAAATCCTTCATTTGTTGATTCAGTTCCTCAAGGCCTTTTTTTATTTCAGCAGGGGAAATGAAAGCTTTTAGCTGTACTTCCAGTCTTTGGATCTCAACTTTTAATTCCACTGACTTTCTTGCAGCGGTTTGAACTATGAGTACCAGCCAATCCCTGGTACAATGCCAGGAGATGAGTGACCAAGCCTTTTTAAAAACGAGGTCATCTTGGAAAATAAACGGTTCTGTCTTGACTAGTAGGCCCTGCGGGGCCATCTTGCTCCGTAAGTATTCCCTCATTAGTAAGCCATGAAGGGCTGTCCTGATTTGGGTTTTTCGTACATTCATTAATTCATCCCAATCGGCCACAGCAGGGCCAGGGTCGCTGTTACTAAGACCTTCAAAGGGTTTGTCATCAGCCAAGATACGGTCAATGTCATCTTCACTGAAGGTTAATCCGTGTTCATCCTCCATGTTGTTAAGTGAGGAGAGCAGGAAGATAATGTGGAATTCAAGTGTTTTGTATGTGTGTGTCTAGACACGTCCAAAAGTGAAAAACAAAAAGATGGGAAAGGGGCTCCCACAGCTGTGCGCTGTCAATACACGAATTATAACAGAAGGGGGGAGAGAGAGAGTCAGTGGATTCAGTCTCCCTGAATGTATACATAAACAAAGTGGAATCCACTCAAGGTGGTGGTGATCCTTAAAGTGATGGGAAAACATACAGTGTTGTTTAAATGCCCCTCACACACCAACAGGCCCCTTGGTGTCATGCTTCATCATCGGGGCCTTCGCACCCCTCTACGGGATGCGGCGTGCTACGACTCGCGGATACGCAGGAGCACTTTGAAGTGGACTATGTGTGGGGGTGTGTGTAGGATCAGAAGTGTGAGTGAGGTGAGGTGAAAAAAGTGAAAACTTAAAAAATACCTGGCACGTGGGAGAAAAAAAATATTTTAATTAAATCCCCGGCTGGTATTATTAAAAGAAGTGCAGGGCGTGGTTAGATAGATACGAGTTAAGGTATCAAGAACCACTAGTATAGTGTCAACATGTTTCGGAGGTCACAGCCTCCTTCTTCAGGACAAGGGTTATGCACTTACCCTCCCCTTACTCACATGCAGAATGTCAAAGTGTATTTAAAAAAATTAATAAAATTACCACAATGTGTAATGTTCCTAACAGTGTTTTTAGTGTTAGCGAATGCAGTTGCGCCCAGTTGGCGAAAGAATCCGTCTTGCAACACTTCGCCGCACTTCTGCGAAAACAACGTTCTCCCCGACCCCCTGTATCCCCTCTCTCAGCCGAGAGAGAGCGTGAAGCTCCTAAACACACGCTACCTGCGTGTTCAATACTGGGACATTACCGAAAGTTACCAGAAGTCCTTTCCAACACGCTACCTGCGTGTTCACAATGTTCAACAAGGATCTCCCCCAAAGCAATGAGGGACGAGAAGAACCCGGACCGGCTTACCGCTACCAAGGCTTACCGCACCGAAGTCTCCGGGTTCAGCTGAATAATCGGCGCCGCCGCTGGTCTCAGATGCCTTCTTATTTCCGGGTGAGCACCTGACCTTGCGTCTCCTGTGCGCTGTGTTTCTCGGCATGCCGGGAATTGTAGTTCTACCGCCAGCCGCTTCAGGACTTCGTGCTTCGTGTGATTCTGCGCCTCTCCACATAAAAACGGAGCTTGTTATGTTCTTCTTATTGGGGGGGTCGAGCTCTGACAAGAGGTGAGAAGAGTGCAAGGGGAAGGGGAGAAGGGTGCAAGGGGGAGGGGAGAAGGGTGCAAGGGGGAGGGCGAGAAGGGTGCAAGGCAGAGGGGAGCAGAGTGCAAGGGGGATGGTGATGAAGTTAAAAATGTGCCCCCCCCGCACCCCCCGGAAACACTTCTGCGGACGCCCATGGCAACGCACACTACTTTGTGAGAGAGAGTGGGAGAGAGTGGAGAGAGAGTGGAGTGAGAGAGAGAGTGGAGTGAGAGAGAGAGTGGAGAGAGAGAGAGTGGAGAGAGAGAGAGTGGAGAGAGAGAGAGTGGAGAGAAACAGTGGAGAGAGAGAGGGTAGAGAGAGAGAGTGGAGAGAGAGACAGTGGAGAGACAGTGGAGAGAGAGTGGAGAGAGAGTAGAGAGAGAGAGTGGAGGGAGACAGTGGAGAGAGAGTGGAGGGAGACAGTGGAGAGAGAGTGGAGAGAGAGTGGAGAGAGAGAGAGAGTAGAGAGAGAGTGGAGAGAGAGACAGTGGAGAGAGAATGGGGAGAGAGTAGAGAGAGAGTGGAGGGAGAGACTGGAGAGATAGTGGAGAGAGAGTAGAGAGAGACAGTGGAGAGAGAGAGAGTGGAGAGAGTGAGAGAGTGGAGAGAGAGTGGAGAGACAGTGGAGAGACAGTAGAGAGAGAGAGTGGAGAGAGAGAGTGGAGAGAGAGAGAGCGGAGAGAGAGTAGAGAGAGAGAGTGGAGAGAGAGTGGAGATAGACAGTGGAGAGAGAGAGTTGAGAGATCGTGGAGAGACAGTGGAGAGATTGAGCGAAAGATAGTGGAGAGAGACAGTTGAGAGAGAGTGGAGAGAGAGTGGAGAGAGAGAGTGGAGAGAGAGAGAGAGTGGCGAGAATGAAGAGAAAGAGTGGAGATATTGGAGAGAGAGAGTAGAGAGAGAGAGAGAAGAGAGAGAGAGAGTGGAGAGAGAGAGTGGAGTGAGAGTGGAGAGAGAGAAAGTGGAGAGAGAGTGGAGAGAGAGTGGAGAGAGAGGAGAGCGAGAAGAGAGGGAGAAGGGAGAGAGAGTGGAGGGAGACAGTGGAGAGAGAGAAGAGTGAGAGAAGGGAGAGAGAGAATGGAGAGAGAGTGGAGGGAGACAGGGGAGGGAGACAGTGGAGGGAGACAGTGGAGAGAAAGTGGAGAGAGAGAGAGGGAGAGTGAGAGAGTGGAGAGAGAATAGAGAGAAAAAAAGTAGAGAGAGAGTGAGAGAGTGGAGAGAGAGTTGAGAGAGAGACAGTCGAGATAGTGTTGACAGAGTTGAGAGAGAGAATGGAGAGAGCGAGAGAGAGAGAGTGGAGAGAGAGTAGAGACTGACTGACTCAGAGACTGAATACTGACTGACCGAGAGACTGACTGGCTGAGAAACTGACCGAGAGAGAGACTGACTGACTGACAGAAAGAGAGAGAGAGAGAGACTGACAGACAGACTGACTGACTGAAGAGAGACTGACTGACTGAGAGAGACTGAATGACAGAGAGAGAGAGAGAGAGAGAGAGAGAGAGAGAGAGAGAGAGAGAGAGAGAGAGAGAGAGAGAGACTGTGATGGATTTGGGGTCACAGTGTGTATGAAGCTATGCAATGCCTCTTAAGATTGCTATTGTCTACTATTAAAAATGTATTATCAAAATGTGCTCTTTATAGTTAGATCTGCTTTTGGAATACTGCATTGTCGCATTGTCTAATGTTTTAAAATGGAAACGAGAAGGAGCAGTGGATGCACTTTTGTCAAAACTGAACGATGAGTGGGCCCGGTGTTGTATATCAAGACAGGAGTCTGCATCAGGAAACCCACCTAAAATTGGGCCAAGTTCCCCGGCCTACTGATGGCAGGGACCCTGTAATGAATGGACCATCACCTATGATAGCCTGCGGCAGACTAAGCCCAACCTTTAACTCCACCGTCCAGTGTTACTTATAACGGCTGCATTGGTGACAGTGGCGTAACAATAGCCCCGCATCCCCTGCAGTATGGCGGGTCGCTGGCCTGAGAGCTCTAGACTGGCATGGAGAATGGGAGGGGGGCCCCCTCCATGTAGTTTGCAGGGTGGCCCCCTCAAGTTTTGTTACGCCACTGAGGTTCTGTCCAGGCTGCAGTATCCAGCAGGTTGTACTCTTGTTCTTGCATGACCCCCGTGGCCTGCTGGATGCCAGAGCCCTGGGGGCTTGGCAGCATTTTAACATATAGCGTGGAATCCTCTTGAATAGATTATCTGATGTAGGTGTCAGTACTGCTGACTTTGTCTCTGTCCAATTGGAAACCAATAATGTTCACACCCCCTCACTTTTCATCTTCGAATGCAGGGCTCTCTTATGTCACTGCTCCAATTCAACATCTACTTGCAGCCTGTAGCACATCAACCATCTCCGGAGACGCAGATGGTACCCAACTTAACCTAGACAGATCCCCACATCCAGACTCGGATGCATCCCCAGCCTCACTTTTGTCCGACAGCCTAAGAGTCACTTGCTTGCGGATGTCAAAAGTTTTTTTTAAACTAAAACCTGGAAAGATAAAACCTCTGTTCACTTCCTCCAGCACAAATGTGCAACACCTTCCCTACCCCACCTGCACCGTGAATCCATCCGCAGCCTAGGGATGCTCGCTGATTCCGACATTGATTTCGAGTCTTACGTGGCCCCTTTTTCGAAGTCCTGTTTGTCCTGTTTTGTCATTTGAAAACTGCTTTAGTCCATAAAGTAATGTATTTGTTTTCTCCTGATTTCAGGGTGCATTTTCTATCGGCATATTACCACTAGGAGCGCCAGATCTGATCTACAATCCTTTTACAGATTTCTAAAACCTGTCCTCGTGTATACAAACATAAAGCACTCTCGACAAACGCAACAAAACATTGCAATGCCCTGTCATATGGTTATTACGTTTCTATATTGTGTTAAGTTAACATGTGCTTATTAAATGTTTAAACGCCATATTTTCTTTCTGCTTCGGTTTGCACACGACACCTAGTTGTTATTACAGCTTTTAACCTAGACGAAAGATGTGATTTATTTGAGAATAATATGTTATTGCACTGGTATCAGTCGTGCCTGGAACACTTGGTACAACTGTCTGCACACTGAGAACTGCACACTCTCCGAATAACCTAACACAAGGTTGCTGCAGGCCTGATCCTCGCACCACGTTAGTCATAACACAAATAATGTTTGTGCCAACATTTGGCTCTACGTGAGTTTAAGATACAATTACAGGGAATGAATCAACACACTTGATGCTGAACATGCTGAGAGCTGGTAGCTGTTGATGTGATCTCCTCCTACTGAGAATTAGAGGTATGGGTCCGCCCTGCTAAGAACCCAGATGAGACCTTCTTAGATATAATATAATATGCTAATTAGGGTGCGCGAAATATAGGTGATACAGAATTCTATAGATTTTTGCATCATAACATGTTATCACCTTTTGCTTACTATGGATTAGTGACTATGCTGCTGACTCTGATTTTTATAATATGTATGTTGATATTATACAAGATACTGCGTTTGAGAATGCTGCATTGAAAAATAAACATTTCAAACTTGCACGTGTTTTCATTGCCTCCCAGTTTCGGTTTGGAATGATTATATAATGAAAGAGTGTTCATGTGTTCCACGATACCTGAGGTACTCTAAGTTCATGTTCTGGATTGTCTAAGACATTGGGAAGTATATACTACCGATGCGACACTGTAGCTAGCTTGGTAAGGGGATTTCTGAAACAAAGGTGAGTTGTGGGTCACCCTAACTCACCCAGGTTCTAGATCTCTGTGCACAGTTCTGTGAGAGAACGGAAACCCTACGACATGGCGCCCATACGTTGGTTGGCCTTATAACATGACACTCGAGTAGTATATCATTCAAACCTTAACGCCTACATTCCCGTTTCCGGAAAAGGGCAGTGTCGGAAAAACCTACCTATTTTTGAAATAGGTCCTTTTCAAGCTTGAATCTATCTAAAACGGTTTCTTTGAATTACTACCCAGTTGTGCTACAAAGTATAATTTGTTTTTTCTCGTTCCTGTGCTAACATGGCTCAAGCCGTGGACATCCCGCAGCATAGTCGCATTGCGGTGCGTGACCATTTGCGGATGTATGATGTTCCTGTGGAAGGCTTGGCTGTGGTTCTGGTGGTGAGTGCGGAACATGCTTACCCATACGAATTGTTTTATTCGTGGGTGACATTTCCGCCGGTGGACGCTAATTCTGGTGTGTTCCACTCATACACTGCTTCAGATGTACCGGCTGCGTACGCTCCGTACAGAGCACTGGAGGTTCCTATTGACGCTTGGCAGCATGGAGTTTGGTTTGGTGGCGCCCTACCGCACGCTTCAACCGCTCCGAGGTTAGGTCTTTTGTCCATTCCGGGCACTCCTTGGCCTGCTTTGGCTGGATTTACTCCTCACCCTCAACGTGCCACATGTAACGTGGCTGATCTGCGGCGGCTTCATGAAGTCGCGGTGGGAGTGATTAGAGCGCTTGTTCATTACACTAGCCGTAATGTTCAGGACGCGGCCCCTAGAGGCGCACAGCTTCGAGCAGAACATGCTGGTCTGAAAATCAATCCGGTCATGGTTAATTCCGTGATGGGTAAAAAGCCCCAGGAAAAGGACAATTTTCCGTTCTGGCCTGCTGAAAAGTTCGGCCAGCTGGAAGCTGTGTTTCCCAATACGAGTCCGGGTGATAAACACCGGATTCTTACACTAAGTTTGCCGAAAGATCTGGCTCCTGACCTTGCTGACTGTGAGACCTGGGGAAAAACTTTTGCAGCGGTCTATTCGAGGTGCCATGGCTCCCCGTCTGTGACCAATCTAGGTGGGGTCCTTAAACGTGTTCAAGACGAACACGGACCGGAGGCGGCTGTTGAATTGGGCATGCGCCTGTGTGGCTCCTTTGATGTGGTTTGCGATCTGATCCTTGCGAATGTCAAGGGGGATGCAGTGAACTTTCAAGTTGCTAACCCCGACCGACCCCGACAGTTGGCAAAGATTATTGTGACTGCTTACAGAATGGTGGGTCGCAATGCAAAGGGGCTTAAATCTTTTCCTGAAAAGGAGAGGAAACAGCCCCAGTGTCAGACATCGGAAACTAGTGGTCAACAAAAGTCCAAAAAGCAAAATTGGCCTAAAAAGCAGAATCAGGGTAAGCAACAACAACAACAAACACAGGTTTCTGCTCCTGCGTCTCCATTGCCTGCGCAGTCGGATCGTGTTTATGATTTGCGCGACCGCGCGATGATTAAATCGCCTGAGAGGTTTCAGGCTTCTGACCAACGCTCTCCTCGTTTTTTTCAGGACTCATCGGCTCCGTCAACCGGTGGTGGAGGGGGCGGCAGGGGCCGGGGTGGCCAGCAAGGACGTGGTCAGCCCCGCCCGCGTGCCAGTGGTGATCAGCAGGAAGGCTCTACGCCCAAGAGACCACAGTTTACCACGAAGAAAGTCGCTGCCCTGACCGCGCATCGTTATGCCGAAGATAGTGAGAACGCGGCTTCGGAATCTGACGTGGGCTCTGACCTTGCAAGACAGCGCAGCAGAGATTACCATAGTGAGAGAGGCCCTCCGTCCACTGTTGAAGGTGACAGCGACTGATTCTTATGTTGTGATTGAAACAGCTGATACGCATGTTGCTCCCCCTGAACGACTTTTTGAAATTGTCCTGTTAATTGAAGGTGACATGCAGCGAACTGTAAAAGGGGTATTTTGGGAAAATCTCTCGTCTACGTATGGCATTTTGCTTTCGGAGGCTGACTGGCCCCCACCTTTTGTTCTCGCAGCTCCGCGAGGGGAGGAGGTAATCCTACCCAGCTTCGCGCACACAGTGCCGAGGGTGGAGGCGCTGCATTTTGCAGAAGAGTGGGCTCTGGCGCTTGCGCCGGCTGTGTACTGCAATCAATGTGGCTGGGATAAATTGTCACCGAGCCATGAGATTCCTTTACGGTCACAGCCACAGCCTCAACCTCAATATCCCATACGGCGTGAAGCGAAAGCTTCAGTCGCAGCTATCCTTGAACAATTGGAATATCAAGGTGTAATTGAAACGTGTGTGTCACCGATGAATAACCCCCTTTTTACTGGACGGTTCATATCGTTTGGTTTTGGATTATAGGCATTTGAACTCGCATTGCCGTAACTGTGCAGTACAGAATACGCACGGTTCTGCGTTAGTGAATAGTCTTGAGCGTAAACGGTTCAAAACCACGCTGGACAATGGTTTTTATGCCCATAGATTAGACGGTCTAAGTTCCCAATGGACCAGTTTTACATGCGCCGGTGTGCAAAAAATGTTTAAACGACTCCCAATGGGTTACAAGAACAGTCCTGGAGTTTTTTCTGCACGCATTGTCTCTCTTTTGGAGAGCTTCGACCCAGTTGCTTGTTCGTATGTGGATGACATTTATCTCACAGACGACGATCTTTGGGAGCATCTGTGTCGAGTAAATAGCATAATTTGTAACTTTGCTGACATGTGTTACAAGTTTAACTTTGCAAAGTCGCACATTGCAGAGTACACTGTGTTGTTTCTAGGTTACGAGCTTAACCATGAAGGGAAGGGTTTAGCACCCCATTTCCTGGAGAAATGCGCACAATTGTGCTCTCCGACAACACTGAAAAATTTGCAATCTCTTCTGGGCTTTCTGAATTTCGAGAGGACATACATTCCGGAATATGCCCAGCGTATCAAGCCTTTGTATGCTTTGATACAACCATCTTTTTCCAAATCATGCTGGCTGCCTGAGCATTCGGCCATTCTGCGGTCTTTGCAGGCTGATTTGCTCGCTTCTGAATACTTACAGACTCGTGATAACCAGACCAACCTGGTGATAAGAATTATCCCTGGGGCGGTGGGTTTCACGTACCTGACTTTTAATGAAGGAGATACGGTACCTATTGCTTACAAGTCACACTTGTACACTTCGGCTGAACTGCGTTTTTCCACTGTGGAGAAAGTTTTGACGGCTGTGCAGATGGCAATTCTTAAGGAACGTGCCCTGTCACAAGGAAAGCGCATGTTGGTTGTTACCCCGTGTCCAGCCTTAGAGGCGGTTACGAAAGCCAGTGTACCTAATTCCAAAGCTTTGCACCCTCGGTGGATTCAATGGGCTGCATCCTTGACGTCCCAGGTTGTCACGTTTATTTTTGACGCCACTTTACGGTCACAGGAGTATTTACAGTATGAATTTGTTCATCCTGCTCCATTAGCAATGCGGCCGTTGGAGGATTTCCATTGCATCATTTACACTGATGGTTCGGCGCAGGTTGCGCATGGCTCAAAACATGCCTACGTTTCCGCTTGCGCCATTGTGGTCGGTGCCATGGTGAACGACGAGTTCAAGTCCAGTGTCGTGCACACGCAGACGCTTGGAGACTGCACCGCACAATTAGCAGAGCTTCGTGCCCTGATGCTTGCATTAGAGTACGCAGATCCTAGTGTGACGACTTTGATCGTAAGTGATTCTTACTACTGTGTCCAGTCTTAAAATGAAAACTTGTTCTTTTGGATTCAGAATGATTTTCGTGACTCCAAAGGTAGCACAATAAAACATAAAACGATCTGGGTCCGAGTGGCGGAACTTAAAGAGAAGTTGCCACTCGTCTTTGTGATTCATACTCTCGGTCATCAGCGCGTGGGGGTCCACGCTGTTGGCAACTCGCTTGCTGATGAAGCAGCGAAGTCAGCGGTATCGAAATACTTAGTTGCAGCAGTCACGAGGTCCAAAAGCAAAATAGATGATGACATCTTGGCAGCTATTGCTGCAACGGAGAAGGGAAGTAAATATCCTGCGGGGTTCCCTTCTAAATACACATACCACTTAAGTCCCGATAAGGTTCCTTATGTGAAAATCCCTGAAGTTGGCGAACGTCTAGTTCCCAACTCGGATCGCAGAGCTGCTTTGATTACAGCGGCGCATGAAGGTGTGGCGTCTGCGCATGCGGGCGTCTCGGCCACTGTAACTCAGCTACAACAGAGATTCTGGTGGCGGGGACTGTACAAACAGACGCGTGAATATGTTCTTCAATGTGACATTTGCCAGCAGATTAAGCCTTCGACTGCTGCGCGTCCGCCTCAGACACAGTTGTACATCTCGAATAAACCACTTGGATGTGTTTATTTGGATCACTGCGGTCCATTTTCTTCTGATACTGCGAATAAGTTCATCTTAGTCGCAGTTGATTCATGCACACGCTTTGTGTGGGTATGGCCGCATCGGAGCGCTGATTCACGTACTGTCATTAAGGATTTGCGAGTCTTTGTGGGAATTTTTGCCTGTGGTACCTTCCATTCGGATCAGGGTCCGGCGTTTGCCTCTAAGGCGTATAAGGATGCTATGGTTTCGATGGGGGTCCAAGTCAAATTTTCGAGTCCCTACAGACCCGAGGGTAACAGTGTAGTTGAACGAATGAACCGCGACTTAAAGCAATCTTTGACAGCTCGAGTTATAGGCACTGGCAGTAACTGGTTAGCCCACCTCATAGGCGTGCAGCGTGCGCTTAATAATCTCCCTAGAAGGTCTCTGGGTGGGCGGACCCCATACGAAATGCTCTTTGGAATCAAGATGTATGTACCTGACCTTGATGGGCTGGACTACAAGGCCCAGGCCAAGGCCTTTGACGTAGATGAACATTGCAATGTTTTACAGAATCTACAAAAGACCAGAGACAGTCTTGCAAAGGAACATTTGCCCTCCACATCGGATGATGCGCTGCAGATCCCGGTAGTTGGCTGGCTACCCCAAGCTGAAGAACTGGTTCGAGAGAAGATCGATAACAAGAAAGAGTTTGGTCCCTCATATCGAGCACCGGTTCGAGTTCTTGGAGTGAAGGGCACAAGAACAGTCATTTTACCACCACTTCCAGGTCGTAAGGAAAACAGATTTATTTCTATTGACAATGTCAAGACACACAGGGTGGCCGATTCTTCATAGCATGACACCGGCTGTATCCTGTCCTTCCATGGTGAGGCACTCTGTGCTGGCTATTACATCTGGTGCAGAACAGGAGGTGTCCCTCGAGATGCCTGCCATATCCAATCCTTTATTAAATACTGTTCCTGATACTAACATTGATGAGCTAAACTACACTTATCCTGCTGATTTATCGATGCCTGATTTACAGACCCGTTTGGCAGGCCAGTCCAGATTCTCTTTTGACTCTGTTTCGGAAACTTCAAAGAAACCCACAAACATTGCAAGATATGCCACGTTGTTTAAAAAAATTTTTTAATTCCGCCTTGGACATACATTTGGTTGATCCTATTTTCATTCTATCTTTTTATGTCAATTGGTTTTGTGTTTTATTTTTTCCGCCTGATTGATGGTCACTACGTTAAAGAAAGAACAGGAATTCGGTACCTTAATGGAACATTGGCCCCTCTTTCCTCTTCACATTCTGCGCACAGACTGAAACGAAACTTAAATACAGTTAACATTACTGCTTGGCCTGTCCTTGATGGGATTGTGTGGGATGCGGTTAGGTTTCAGATACATGGGCCTACTGAAGTGATTAATGTTCCAAATGTGCTTAGAGTAAACATGGGAGATGTAATTAAACAAGATATACGTTCTGATGATTGGGATATTCAGGCCGTTGAAGCATTATTCTCTGATTTAAAGTATTATGCTGCCTTCGATGCTGAGGATCTGTACACAGATTCTATTAATTATGGTGATTTGTTTTGTTTTCAACACTATGGTAATCATTTTTTACATAAAACAAATTCCAGGAGGGTTGCTGTAAATTATACACAATGGGAACATTGCCCTACTCCATTTGGGGGCAGTTCCAATACGTTTCTGAAAAAATACACCTATTTTACAGACTTTAATCAGTCTAATCCCGAGTCATTTTATTTTAAAATGACACAAAAGTCCATGTCCAAAGTTAGACTTACCGATACAAAATTGCTGTATTCGAAGCCCTTTCTAGACAGGTTGGCTGTGGATGGCTACGAGTTTTGGAAAGGAACAATTGACCTTAAATCGGTTTAGGGTACCAAAGATTGGCAGGTACAAGGCACTGAGGCTTTGCACCGTGCATGTCTTATCCCGAATCACATGTTGTTTTTAAATTCATCCATTTTTCAGACAACATGCTTTGGATTGGCTACTTCTAAAAAATTAAATACACCGACTATCCCGGATTTAGAGGAATATACAGGTTGGGGTAATTCTACTGATTTGTCCATTCATGAGTTGCAAACTCTTTTACACAATTCATCCTTTAACATTTCCAGTTTGGATTCCAAGGGTTGGCTGGTGTGGCATAGAAGTGCTGATTCTTGCCAACGCCGTTTTCTGGGTTTGGCTAAAGGGTACACAAAAGTCAAACTCGATCCCCGTTTTGAAGACGACTATACTGTCACGACTTATTCTGTGGGGAAGCTGTGTCAGAATTGGTTACAACATTCCACTTTAGCTGCAGTTAAACTACATCTGTCTCTATTAAATGATGATGTGGATTTGAACGATTTTATAAAAGGCCCGGCTAAAGGTAGATCTAAACGATGGCTCTATGCGATTTACAATGAAATTTGGAAAGTTACCCAGGTTGAGGCTGCTAAACGCCTGAGAGCTATTGATCAAGCTAATTTAGAGAAAGTGCTTGCAGTTCTTGATAACAGCATTAACACGCTTTCTTCCCGAATTTACATGTTAAATAATATTGTGTCTTCTGTTGTTGACATTGTACAAGATGAAGTGTCCGTGTTATATCATGGTCAAAATCAATTGCGTTCTGTGATGCAGTTTGCGTGGACACTACAGACTCTTAAGTCTGGTCGAGTGCCATGGACTTTTATGAACGTCTCATCATTATTTGCCCCATTTAATCTGACTGAAAAACAGCGCATGTTGTCAATGAGAGATGCAACATTTTCTATGTTACATATTGAAAAATTAGAATCCCTGCCATTTTCGGTGGCTGAAGTGACTGCAGCAACATGGCTTATTCATGGTGTTATAACATTACCTTTTGCTTTGTATACATTTACAAATTGTATGAAATATATAGCCATTGGGCGATATGAACCATTAGGCAGCGCTTTCCTCCATGAGACATGGTCTTTACCATACACTTACAGATGCCTTAAGGAGGGAAATGAAGTGAATCTGAATGGTGAAGAATGTACACAGTCGCCTGACCGCTCACTAATTTGCAGACACATCCAGTTGCATGGTTCTTGCAATCAGGACAAACCTAATTTGGCCTGTGTTTTGAAAGGGACACCAGTTCCTGCAATAGTTCCCACGTTCACGTTGTTGTCCAACGGTAGTTATTTACTTTTGAATAACGAGTTTTGTTGTGGGTTAGAGGCTGGTATCGCTTATGTGGTTACCGTGTCAGAAAGGGTGGTTTGCTGCAAGAATGTGTTGTATCCACCCACGCATGGGAATTCAGAAGTTTTAATTTGGCCAAGAATACCAACCTTGAGAGCTGAGTTCAATGGTTTAGGCCGTATAAGAGCCCTTTTGTCTCAAAAACAGGTGGCCCTGAGCTCTGCCCGCGAAACTTATGTCCTTCACATAGCAAACACACGCACAGAAGTACAAGCACTTTTAAGTACTGATTTGCCGTTTCATTTTTGCGAGCTGGTTCATCAAATCTTCAATGCCTCCTCCACAACGAGCCTGGCTCATTTTTTTAAAATGGTTAGCAGTGGTCTCGTGACTACATTTGAAAAAGTATTTGGTATTATCCCTGCGTTCTTTCATTCTATATTCGCTAGCCTGTTTGGCGGATTTCCTGTTTTGCTGGCTTTGGCTGCAGGCGTTCTGGTGATATTTTATTTTATAAAACATGGATGCCCATCCTGCGCAAGGAAACGCACAGCCCCTACTGATGCAGTTTCGCAACCGGATGCTTGATTATTATGGATCCCTGCCGCTTGCGACTTTAAGCACGGCTTTTGGATTATCCTTCAGATTTTCCTATTTCACCTGTGTCCAGCCTGTGTTTCATTGCCTGAGCTGTGATTTCGACTGGGCCATTGATTTGTGTCTCTGTTTACCGACTTCTCCTGACGTCAACTTTGATCAGCTGATGTACCCCGTAGTGGCTCACGAGTTGGTCTGTTCTGGCGAAAGGGTTATGGCTGTGGCAGCGATGCATGGACTAATGGGTCAGTGGGACATATTAACAGCGGCGCATGACTTTCTGGCACAGAGCGTTCTCGAGAACCCACTGAGTTGTCCTCTGATGTTGCTAGAGGATTCGGTGTTGGAGGAGCACGTATGTTCTTTCCCATTGCTTAATTGGATGGCTGAACTGTTTTCGGATGATGGCAGTGATTTCATGTTGGAAGCTGTTGCTACCTATTTTGCATATTCATTCAACGAGGAATGACTCTGAATACTTTCATCATTATGGCACTTGACTTTTTAGTAATTCTGAATGGTGCCAGTTTCAATACGAACATTCGATTTTTTCATATGTTCTAGGCCTGTTAGTTATAGTTAGGCCTCAAGTTCGACTTTTTATATTTTGTGTGGCCACTTTAGGCATTCATACATAGTTTTTTTGTGTTTTTGAATTTTACATACATTTACATACATTTAGCTTGGCTCAATATCATTGAACTCTGCTTTCATGTCTTGCCTCTGATAGAGTATTGGCTTATATTTTTGTCTTTTGACCGTCCTCGGATCATTGGGGGGGTGTCATATGGTTATTACGTTTCTATATTGTGTTAAGTTAACATGTGCTTATTAAATGTTTAAACGCCATATTTTCTTTCTGCTTCGGTTTGCACACGACACCTAGTTGTTATTACAGCTTTTAACCTAGACGAAAGATGTGATTTATTTGAGAATAATATGTTATTGCACTGGTATCAGTCGTGCCTGGAACACTTGGTACAACTGTCTGCACACTGAGAACTGCACACTCTCCGAATAACCTAACACAAGGTTGCTGCAGGCCTGATCCTCGCACCACGTTAGTCATAACACAAATAATGTTTGTGCCAACATTTGGCTCTACGTGAGTTTAAGATACAATTACAGGGAATGAATCAACACACTTGATGCTGAACATGCTGAGAGCTGGTAGCTGTTGATGTGATCTCCTCCTACTGAGAATTAGAGGTATAGGTCCACCCTGCTAAGAACCCAGATGAGACCTTCTTAGATATAATATAATATGCTAATTAGGGTGCGCGAAATATAGGTGATACAGAATTCTATAGATTTTTGCATCATAACATGTTATCACCTTTTGCTTACTATGGATTAGTGACTATGCTGCTGACTCTGATTTTTATAATATGTATGTTGATATTATACAAGATACTGCGTTTGAGAATGCTGCATTGAAAAATAAACATTTCAAACTTGCACGTGTTTTCATTGCCTCCCAGTTTCGGTTTGGAACGATTATATAACGAAAGAGTGTTCATGTGTTCCACGATACCTGAGGTACTCTAAGTTCATGTTCTGGATTGTCTAAGACATTGGGAAGTATATACTACCGATGCGACACTGTAGCTAGCTTGGTAAGGGGATTTCTGAAACAAAGGTGAGTTGTGGGTCACCCTAACTCACCCAGGTTCTAGATCTCTGTGCACAGTTCTGTGAGAGAACGGAAACCCTGCGACAGCCCTGCTCTCAGCTCTCCGCAGTCACACCTGTATTGCTGAATTCAGAAAGGCCGTACAAACGTTTCTGTTCATCGACCAACTTGTAGTAGGCCCAATAAGTTCCCCCCATTCAGCGCCAAGAAACCTTTTTAATTTAAAAGTTGCGCTGTGCAAGTATTCTTGAACGTTAAACTGCGCTGTCGCATCGAGGGGTGCCAGTGGCCAGTCAGTGCCGTGTGTGTCTTTCCTTAAAATGATAGTCGCTTCGTTTTCTGCGGAGTGTTATCCAACATGTTGTGATAAGGTATGTGTTGCTAGGAGACGGCCCTGGTGATGAGGGGGTATGACCCCTATAATGCTTGAGCGGGGACCTTTCATTCTATAGAAAGCGCTTCGACTACAGAAGACATTCTAAAGGAGGCTGTGGTTCTGCGGACACAGCTCTGCGGGGTTTCTCTAGCTGGGCTGATTCAGTGAGGGGCGTCAGGATATGGAATCAAGTTATATTTTAAAATGTGCATTTGTGTTTCTCAAAGCTGTAAGTGAGTTTGGAGAATGTTCTCGTTGTTTGGTTGGACTAAAAGTGTGACATTTTAGAGATGATTTGAAGCTGGAATGACCCTTGTCTGTTTTTTTCTATTATTTATGGGGGGAAACCTAAATAATGGAAGGGCTGTGCTAGGCATTTTGTCTCCTTCGAGTTGTGCTAATACGTGTAGATTTCCTTGCATAATACAGAGACCCTGTGATGGGCACAGAATATCAGACCTTGAAGAGTGGCAGAGGTCAGAGGTCAGAAGGGGCATCTACTGCTCGGATGCAGTGGGGGGACGAAGAACAAAAGCAGAAGCTGCAGCAAGATTCATGGCAGCCGACACTCACTCATAAAAAGAAATACACCTTTAATCATGGGTGAAGACTGAGTGGAAGAGGTGTGGCGCAGCGGCCAGGGTTCGATCCCCGTGGCCGGCGGCAGATTCGCCCAGCACCATGTGACTCTGGGCAATAGCTTGCTTAATCTTCCCGACGGCCCCCAGCGCCTAGAGACCATTACGGGTGATAGTGCGCTTTACAAACAAAGGTGGATTATAAATATGTCTGCTGTGCCTTGGGAGTCGACTGACCTCATACGCATTACCCACCCGGCCTAATCTAATGCTTAATTTGTTTAATAAACACAAACAAGAAATGAGGTGCAGAAGTCCAAGTTTTGACCGTGAGTCTCATTTCGGTTTGTCCCTCTTTCTCGTGCTGGTTCTTTCCCACCCCTTCTGTCTCCTTTTGGTGTTTTCCTTCCCTCCCTCTTCCTTTCTCTTCTTTTTTCCCTTCTGTTGCTCTGGGGCAAAGTCTGATGATACAAAGTGACTCCCACCCCCACGAGAGTGTTGGTGCCGACGACCCACAACCACTGACTGACATCAATTAAGCGCTGGTGAGATTACTAAATTAATACATTTGGCGACCTTGACTTTTTCAGAAGTTACATACGAAGAAATTGTGATGTGCCATGTAGCTTCTTAGGATTGCTCAGCTGGCTAATGCACCATCAACTGCATAGTGCTGGATGCAAGCCGTAGGTGCCGCCCCCACTCGGCTACCAGTAACGGTTCTTCTCACGAGTTGGTTGCAGGCATCGCTTTGCCTGTGGGTGGCAGTGTAGTTGTTCCTCATCGCTGGCAGACTTTGAAACTTCATTTTGTATCAAAGATCGGTAACTATTTTAAACAAGCATTTGCAATGCAATAGGTCTCGCGTTATTAACGTTTGAGTTATTGGCATTGCTAAATAATGCAACACCAATAGCTCAACCTTTAATAATGCGAGACCTATTGCAT